>NW_027202538.1:3545000-3794072 GCF_024711535.1 Dipodomys merriami | reverse complement strand
CACTTGTGGCAGTGCTATGAAAGTAGCAGGAGTGTAAGTGAGATCCAGGGTGACCAAAATCTGGATTTATGTCCTGATTATGGGTTAGGTGGAGGCAAATGGTGTCTTTAAAAGAAAAAATCTTCGAGTTGGAAATCAGGGCCTAGGCACTTTCCCTGAGCTTCCTTTGCTCAAAGCTAACACTCTACCACTTCAACCACAGCTCACTTTTCATCTTTTTTAGTAGTTTACTGGAGAGAACAGTCTCACGGACTTTCCTGCCTGGGCTGGCTTCAAGCTGCCATCCTAAGAGCTCAGCCTCTTAAATAGCTAGGATTGCTGGTATGAGCCATTGGGACTTACTTAGGATGTTGTTGTGTGTGCTTTTTTGTGCGTGAGTGTGTGTGTGTATGTGCGTGTGTGTGTTTGTGTGTGTGTTTGTGTTTGTGGGAGTTTACAGGGCCTTAAACTCAAAGCCTCGGTGGTATCCTTTAGCTTGTTTGACAAAGTTGGTGCTCTACCACTCGACCTACAGTAAACATCACCTTTCTGCAGCTCCTGACTGTGTCTGGGCCATGGCAGTAAGTTCCATGGAACCTGCCCTTCCATCAGTGCACAGAGCCACAGAACCAAGGGAAAGGACACTGTGGATGCTCTTTTGTAGTTGGCCCACAATTGAAGACCTTCATTGGACCCCAAGCACTGGTGAGGAAAGCAGGGTTCCATGCCTGGGACTCCAGGGATAGCTAAAGTTACAAGCAGCAGCCAGCCTGCTGTGGATTCCTCAGCCCACAAGTCTTTCATGAGCCCAATTCAACACCTGCCCATGGTATGCCTGAGAGATTTGCACTCTTGTGATACCTGCTTAAGCAGGCATTACCTGCCATGCCACCTTCTTACCCTCCTGGCCCAGAACCGTGGTCTGAGACTGATTTACTGCTCAGATCCACACTGCACCCATGACAGATTCCATTCTGATGAGCCACACAATGACCTCCATGCCCCAAGACTGGACACTTTCTGATAATGTGGCTCGCTGTGTAGGCAAAGGCCTCCAAATGGGCTGCTCTCAAGACTTGTAGGACACCTAGACATTGGGAGAAACTCAGGGGCCCAGTAGAAAATACTCTGCTTCTTGGCAGAGTATTTGGACAGAGTGATGTCCAAGCAGGCAGGGGTTGGTCATGGGGCCAGAACTCTGGGCCTAGGCGCTGTCCCCCAGCTCTTCAGATGACCACATGAGCCACAGGGCCACTTCCATTTTTCTGGAGGTTCTTTGGATATCAAAGTCTCCCTGTCTTTCCTGCCTGGGCTGGTTTTGAACCACAATCCTCACATCTCAGCCTCCTGAGGAGCTAGAAGAACAGGTGTGAGCCACCGGTGCCCATTTGATTTGGCCTTTCACCACAGTGGACTAGGAGCTCCTGGAAGCTTTTCTTTATTTTTTTCTGTGCCAGTGCTCGCCTTGAACTCAGGGTCTGGGCTCCGGTCTCTTAACTTTTTCCCTCAAGGCTGGAACTCTAGCACTTAAGCCCTAGTGCCATTTCGGGATTTCGGTAGATCACTGGCAAGAAGAGTCTCACTAAGTTTCCTCCTCTGAGCTGGCTTTGACCCATGATCTCTGAACCCAGTCTCCTGAGTAGCTAGGATTTATAGGGGTTAAGCCACTGGTGGCATTGGGTTAGAAGCTTTCCTTAAGCAAGAGTTCTTCCCTGTGGTTGCCCTGACTCCTAAATCCAAAGGATGCCTGAGGGTCAGGAGCTGTAAAAAATAGGCTTCCAGCCACAGGAAATGGCTGGAATTCATGGTGAAAAGTCAAGCTAATCTTCCCCGTTGGCCCTATTCTGGGATCACGCCCTCTTCCCTACCTGTGACTTAAGTACAAACCTTGACCCAGACTTGAATGTCCTGCCAGACTTGTCTGAAGCCACAGAACCTTCATTCCACCCACACCACCTGCTCTACACCACACCACAGCACCTTTGCCCATGTTGTACCTTCTCCCTGAGGCACTCTGTCCTGTTCCATGCCTTATATCTCCTGTGGCATTTTGACACTGGTTATATCACCTCCTGGAGCAAGTCTTCCTTCCTTTTTCCCTCTAGAGATGGAACTTGTGCAGGCTAACTGGCAAATGCTCTATCTTGGGGTGTGTGTGTTTGTGTGTGTGTGTATGTGTGTGTGTGTGTGTGAGTGCATGCGCACCAGTCCTTGGTTTTGAACTCATGGCCTGGACGGTATCCCTGAGTTTTTGTGCTCAAAGCTAGCACTCTACTACTTTAATCACAACTCTACTTCTGGATTTTGGGTGTTTAATTATAGAAAAGTGTCTCATCTAGACTTTGCTGCTTGTAATTAGGATTCTCAGAACTCAGCCTCCTGAGTAGCTGAGATTAATGGGGTGAGCCACCAGCACCTGCCCTCTACCTCTTACCTCTAACTTCTGCCCTCCTGAGTCCCAGAAGAATATGTCTCACCAGGCTCGCTTTTTTTGTCAGTGTTGGGGCTTGAACTCAGGGTCTAGGCATGTTCCTTGGTTTCTTTTGTTCAAGGCTAGCCACAGTGCCAATTTTGTCTTTTTCTGTTTCTGTGGTACTGAGGAATCAAACCCAGGGCTTCATGCGCACTAGGTAAACACTCTACCTCTAAGCCGCATTCGAAGACCAAGGCTGACGTTACAGGAATTTTGAGGGTGTGATTTATTGGCTTACCCTTGTGGCATAGAAATCACTGACTATTTCATACCTGTGCTGCGATTTGGGACCAGTTTTTGACTCGGCAAAGAAGAATGATGAATGAGTGAGAGCCACCAGGTCCCAGAGGCCTAGGCTCACAACCTACAGAGGGATAGAGAATATGGATCCATAACCTTTGACCACTCCTGGAGGCAGTGGCTGGCTGCTAGTTGTCCTAATGGGACACCTCTGCTAGAACATAATACATACGCTGCCCACACCAGCCTAGGCAGAGCCTTCAGGGCTTCAGTTATTAAATGGCAGAGGGATGCTTTGTTCAACCTGCCAGCTCAGATTTAGTATCCTCTGAGAGCTTGTCCCAGCTTGCCCAGGTTGGGGAGGTTGGGCATGGGCAACCTGCTGAATGCCCATCATCCATACATCATCCATCCATACACAGAGACATGGAGTTACTGCTCCCTTTTTTTTGCGAGGGTGCATGTATGGGGTTTAACTATGGGACTAGGCCCTGTCCCTGAGCTCCTTTTGCTCAGGGGTAGCATTCCGCAACTTGAGCCACAGCCCCATTCATTTCTTTTCCTGTGATCTCTTAGAAATGAGAGTGTTGCTGAATTTCCTGCCCTGGCTGAATTCAAATTGGCATTCTCTACATCTCAGCCTCCTGAGGAGTTAGGATTACAGGCAGGAGCCACTAACACCTGGGTTTCTTTTCTTCTTGTTGTTCTTTTTTATTTGTTTTTGTTTTTGTTTTTGTTTTTTGGTCTGCTCATGGAGTCTGAAATCTGGGCCTGGTCACTGTCCCTCAGCTCTTCAGCTCAAGGCTAGCACTCTACCACTTGAGCCACAGCACCAGTTCCAGCTTTTTTCTTGTTGCTTAAATGGTGCTTTTTTCTTGTTGCTTAAATGGTGCTGAGGAATCAAACACAGGCCCTCAGGCATGCAAGACAAGCACTCTACCACTGAGCCATCTTCCCGGCCCTTGTTGTTCTTTTTTTATCGTGACAATCTGAAATATTCAAGGCATTCCAATGGTTTGCATTCGAAGTAAACTACCCAGTCCTGGAGTTCGAATGCTAGGACTGCTACCCACAAATGGAAAGAGATCCTGACACACTCATTCTTATTTTTGTGAATGCTAATGGAATGTTATAAAAGTAATAATTAAATTTGCAGTTAATTCATGATTGTATTTAGAATAATTTTGTAGCCTTGCTGGGATTTTAACTCACAACCTAGAATGCCCAATCCATAAAATTGGGTCTCAGTCTTAGCAGATTTTATTGGATTTATGTCTTCCATTCTAGCACCATGGTATGATTCCCCTAATGGAAGGATATTGATTAATTTTTAATTAATACTTTTATAAGTATTCTACCATGATACTTCATTAAATAGTGGCATAATGTAATGTAATAACTAATTATTGGTAATAATATACATAATTGAATATCCTCACATTACCTCTCTTTCTGTATATTATATTATATATATACATACACATATACATATCTTTCAATGTATATATTGGGCACCACTGTGGCTTGATCAAAGGTCCTCAGAATTTCCTCGCAGATCAGTTTGCTGGAGGCTGGTGTGCTAAGATTGAGACCCAATTTATGAATTGGGCTTTCTAGGTTGTGAGTTAAAATCCCAGCAAGGCCAAAAATTTATTCGTCTAGTAAGAAGCCAATTTTTACACATTTTTTTCCTTTTCTGTGAAAGTCTTGGGTCTCAGTACGATGTATAACCCATATGCAAATATAATCTAGGTGATATAATGTAATAAATGAAGTGTTATATGTATAATAATACTAAATAAATAAGGGTAATAAATGTTATAGGCAGTAAACCCATGTGTGTAAATGAATCTCATATATGAATATTATTTTTTCCAGTGCTGAGGCTTTAATTCAGACCCTGGGAACTGGTCTAAATTTCTTGTCTTTAAGGATGGTGAGCTTCCCCTTCACCCACAATGCCACAGAGTTACCCAGACCCTGAGTTCAAATGCCAGGCCTGCCAGAAAAATGAAACAAATTCAAAGCCAGGGCCTTATTATTTATTTATTTGTTTGTTTGTTTATTGGCCAAGCACGGGGCTTAAACTTGGGTCTTGGCACCTCTGCCACAGCCGACTCTGGGATCCTAGGACCCGAGTTCAAATCTCAGGGCTGGCAAAAAAAAAAAATAAGAAAAAGGATAAAACACAAGTTCAATAAGGTGGTTTTACTTTTTTTTCCTTTGTATTGTGACCATCCTGGGTATAAATGACAAGGCCCAGAAAGTGCACATGTCCTTGCATTGCTGATGTTTGGTGGGCTATTAGGGAAGCCATAGCCGAAACTGGCAACTTAGGCCTAGAGGTCTAATCCTGGAACTGTCACTAATGAAAGGCGTGAGAGTCTAAGAAACGCATTCTGATATTACATCTGTACAAATGGAATGTTATAAAAGTAACAATTTATTTTATTTTTTTGTGAACATACTGTACAGAAGGGTTACAATTACATGGGCAGGCTAATGCATACATTTCTTATCAAGCATTGCAGCAGTGTATGATTTTCATATTATAAAATTATACACAATTATACTTCATTGACTAATTTTCAATTAATACCTTATTATTTATTTAGTCATGATACTTAAAAAAGGAAGGAATAATTTAGTTGCTAATAATTGGTAGTAATGGGCTGGGAAGGTGGCTCAGTGGTAGAGTGCTTGCCTTGCATGCCTGAGGCCCTGGGTTCAATTCCTCAGCACCACATAAGCAAAAAAGAAAAAAGCCCGAAGTGGCTCAGTGGTAGAGCGCTAGCCTTGAGCTGAAGAGCTGAGGTACAGCGCCCAGGCCCAGAGTTCAGGCCCCACTACCAGAACCCTCCCCCCAAAAATTGGTAGTAATATCGTATATGCAATTTCATAATATACAGACATCTCTCTTGTTTTATACATATACATCTATCTATCTATCTATCTATCCATCTATCTATCTATCTATCTATCTATCTATTTATCTATCTATCTATCTATCTATCTATCTATCTATCTATCTAACAATCTAGACATTTATCTGTTTATGTACTTGTCACTCCTGGAGCTCAGTGGTAGAGTGCGCCCCTAGTATGTACAAAGCCCTGGGTTTGATTCCTCACTACCACATGAACAGAAAGATCTGGACGTGGAGCAGTCACTTATGCAATTGAGCACTAGCTTTGAGCATAAAAGCCTATGTCTAGACTCTTACTCAAGATACAAGACTGGCACCAAAAATAAATAAATAATATTCTGAATCCAACGACATAAGGATAGGACTGCAAATATGTCATCACAGAGCAAGCTGGGAGTCTGATGCTGACAGCTGCCATGTAATCTGACTTAGCAAGAGGTAAACCTCTGCAATCCCACTCCATGGAACCAGATGCTGCTGGTTCACTCACTCCAGTCATCCAAGATACTCAGGGCCTGAGATCTGACACTGGTGGGTTTAAAACCCAACGCTGGCAGTAATTCTGCAAAATTCTGAGCTGTGGCTCAAAGTGGTAGAACTCTGGTCTTGAGCTAAAGATCTAAGGACAGTAGCCCCAAACTTTCAGTGCAATCCCGAGTCTAACTCCCCCCCCCCAAAAAAAAATCCCTCTAAATAATTAGATGTGAACTTTGTGCAATTTGTGACGTGTTTCTGAAAGAATGGTGATACTAATGAAAACACCCTAATTCTAATGACAGCTTGTGGGATACAGCTATGTGATGAGTCCTTCATGAGGTGTATTCTTTCATCTGGTCCTTGTAATAACTCCACAACTAAGATGATTGCGCAGATGAGAAAGTTGAGGTTCAGATATGTCCCCATATCAGGGTTAAAATTATGTATGTACTGAACTCTAATGAGTTGTCTCCTGCAGACAATTGTTTTGGTTTATTTTTCTTGGTCATAAATGTTGAACTCAGGGCCTAGGCACTGACCCTTCCCTGTTAGGCTCTTGGCTAGTGCCCTATCACGTGTAGCCAAGGACCCTAGGCATCTGTAGCTAAGGTTTGTCATTCTACCTACTCAGGGAGCTGAGATTTGACAATCTTGGTTAAAAACTATCCCAGACACAAAAGGTGCCATGAGACTTATTTCCTATTCACCACTTAGCAACTTAAAGTGGAAGCAGGGCGCCACTGAGTCTCCTCTGTCATCCTAGCTGCTCAGGATCCTGAGAGCTGAGAATCATGGTCCAAAGCCAGCCTGGGCAGGAAATTCCTTGAGATAGTTATCTCCAGTGAACCACCAGAACGCCTGAAGGGGCGCTGTAGCTCAAGTGGTAGAGCTTGAGCTGAAGAGCTCAGAGACAGCACCCAGGCTCAGACTTCAACTTCCCCAACTTACAAGAAAAGAAAACAAGAAACCTGAAGTAGAATTCTGGGAATGGGTCTTAGGGGAAAAGTGCTTTGCATATATGAAACCCTGGGTTTGAATCCTAAGTATCACATCACTAGAAAAAAAGCCTGACCTGGCTCTGTGGCTCAAGTGTTAGAGTGCTATCCTTGAACAGGAGAAACTCAGGTACAGTGTTCAGGTCCTTGAGTTCAAGATCCTGCTCTGAGCTCATGGTCAGCACCCTGGCCCCATTTTCAACCGCGAAACCTTGTCACCCAGGGCCCAACTAGGAGAGGTCAAATTTTTCAAAACCTGATGAGCTTCACCAGCCCTAGATGACAGGAAGCACTGTGATATTACACATATGCTTAGATTTAGCACGCTTCTGGAAAACTAGGGAGGTACCGATGCCAATAATAAATCATTTCATTAGGTTCAGCTCCCAGTTGTCTGCCAGAAGGACTCTTGAATTAATTGTAGCAGTTTTTTTTTTTCAACACTGGGACATAGTCTAAAAAAGACAGGATAAGTACAGAGAACTTGGCCTGTCCCAAGAGGCGGCACAAATGAAGGTTTCTTGTCAAAAAAGGGAACTGGGGAGAGAAATAGCTTGGGGTACAAAGTGGCCTTTCCCTCCTGGATTTCAAAGCCCACCCATACACATCCTCACTAATTTCCCCAGATGAATTGTTTGTTACACAGCTGTACAGGAGTGAGGCTTTTTGTCTTCCTGTTCCAACAATGAGGCAAACTTCCTCCAGCAGCCTGGGGTGTGGAGAACTGCTCAGGCTACACTGGGAACAATGAGGGGAGCAAGGAACATGCACTGTTTTGAAAGCATTCTCTGTGCAATGAAATAATTCTATTCAAAGCAAATTTCCTAGTTGGGTGCCTTTCAATGTTCACCAATGGAAATTCATGCATACATCCACAGACACATGGAGTTACTTGCTCTTTTTTGTGTGGCAAATCCTGAGGGTTGAACTGTGAGCATAGACATTTTCCCTGAGCTCTTTTTGCTTAAAGAAGCATTTTATTGTGTCTTAAACCATGATTACCCTAGGCTGGAGTGCAGCATTTACACCCACAGATGATCCAAGGATCCTAGGACCCGAATTGAACTCCCAGCACTGGCAAAAATAAAAACCCATCAAACCAACACAAATGGAGGAGCGAAAAAACAAGGAAGTTGTACACAACCGTTTTACCTTTGTTTCCTTTGCACTTGACCATCCTGGGTCTCAATGAAATTGTCCTTGCATGGCTGAAGGCTGGCGGGCTGTCAGTGAAGCCTGAGCACATCCCACACACCTAGGCCCTGAGTTGGATCCTGGGACTGGCACCAACACACTGCTGAAGATCCTAGAAAACTCGTTCTTATGTATAGGAACACTAAGAACATTTGAAATGTACTAATTGAATTACTAATTAGCTAGTCATTCTAGTATAAGATCGTATGCAATAAATTCAAGTAGCTGATTAATTTAATTCTTCATTAAGTTTTCTACTGTGATTAATTAATGAAGGTATAATTTTAGACCAAATAATTGGTAGTAATAGAATATATAAAAATAAGACATAGACATCACTTTATATAGAGTTATACACTAGAATCTACATAAATGTCTATCTGTCTTTGTATACATTTATAGCTACACATACATCTGTAAATACACACACGCACTGCATCTACACATCTATGTGTTTATATATTGGCCACTCCTAGGGCTTGATCTCAAGTCATCAAAATTGCCTGCCAACTTCACTTGCATCTTAATGGTGTGCTAACATTTACCCATTCATGAAGTGGGCCTTCTAGGCCCGGATTTCAAATCACAGAACTGCCAAAAAGTTAATCCTGGTGGAAGAAGCCAATTGTCCCTTTTGTTTTCCTAATTGGTGAAAGTCCTGGGTCTCAGGAATGATGTATAATGCAAGGCAAATCTATGTCCTATGTAATAGGATGTAAAAAATGTTATATGTGTAATCATACTCACTAATATACATAATAAATAAATAAACCACCAAATGAATAACTACACTAACTGCAATATGCAGTAAACATGTGTATGTAAATATAAGTCATGTATTTAGAATATATAAGAGTGCTACGACTTGAGTTCAGACCCTGGGAACAGGGCTGACTTTCTTGTCTTCCAGCACGGTGAGCTTCCCCTTCCCCCACAGTGCTGCAGATTTACCCAGACGCTGAGTTCAAATCCCAGGTCTGGCAGACAAAAAAAATGACATGAATTCCAAGCCAAGGAGCCTTAAAATTTTTAAAATATTTTTAATGTATGTATATATGCATGTAAGTATGTATGTATGTATTTTTATTTTGTCAAGCACAGGCTTGAACTCAGGTCATGGCAACTCTGTCTCAGCTTTAATCACTCTAGGCTGGGGTACTGCCACTGCACCCACAGCTGAACCTGGCTTCTTGGGCCCCAAAGACTGACAGGAAATAAATAAAACGACACAGGAAAAAAAAACCCAGCAACTTGCACATGGCTGCAGGTTTTACATTTGTTTTCATTGCAAAGTGACCTTCCTAGGTCTGAATAATACTGCTGAAAAGTGTTGATAACCTGGCATTGCTGAAGGCTGGTGGGCTACCAGGGAAGCCATAGGCCAACATAGCAACATACGCCCTGGTTGGAAGCCCGTCCTGACAATGGCGGGAGATCCTAAAAGTCTCGTTTATGAATGCCAAGGTTGAATAAGTTGTTCCTGAATGACACTACTATAAAATTAGAGTGACTTTAGAAGGCCAATGGATTTTAATGAATATTTTTGACATATTAAAAGAATACTATTAATTACATGGAAACAATAATTCGGGACAGTGATTTAATTAATGATTCATTAAGGATGAAAACAATATTAATTACATGGAGGCATAATAAATACCCAAGAATTAGTAGGAATGTAGCATATATAACTGAATATTGTATAGACATCTCTGGCACTCTATAAAGATCTATATTTATTTGTGTACTGCCATCTGCATGTCAATCTGTTCTTATTTTGTCAACCCCTGTGCCTCGATCTCAGGTGCTGGGAACTGCTGGTTGGCTCAATATGCACCAGTCTGGCATGCTGACACTCACCCATTCATGAATTGGGCCTTGTAGGCTGTGAGTTCAGATGCCACAACTCACAAAAATTGAATCGTGGAGTAAGAATCCCATGGTGACACATGTTTTCCTTTTCTGTTAATGTCCTGGGTGTCAGGTGTGAAGTTTCAAACACAGGCAAACCTATATCCTCTGTAATAAGTGTAAAAAATATTCCATGTGTAATAATAGTCAATAAAATAAATGGTAAATAAATGAATAAAACAAAAAATTAAATGAATAACTAAAATAAGCACAATATGGAGTCAACATATGGGGCTTGATCTCAGGGCTTGGGAACTGCCTAGGAGCTGAATTGGCTAGAGGCTGCTGTGCTGGCAGTCACCCATTCATGAACTTCTAGGCCCTGAGTTTAGATCCCAGCACTGTCAAAAATGTAATCATGGAGTGAAAAGCCAAGCATGACACGTTTTCTTATGCTTTAAAAGTGCTCAGTGTCAGGCTCTATAATTCGTATGAAAATCTATATGCTTTGTAATAGGATGTCATAAATGTAATAAATGGTATAGGTTGGATAATTGTCACTATAATAAATGATAAAGGGTTGAATTAGTGAATCCTTCTAGGATAAATTAAATGCAATAATTATAGGATGTTAATTAAGTTTTATTACTATTTTATTAAGCATTAACCGAATAAAAAGTAAATCGATACATAATTAAATACCTAATAATTGGTAGTGACACATGATGCATAATTTAATTATATATAGACATCTGTCTCATTCTATAAAATATGTACATATATGTATGCATATATGTACATATATGATAACAAGATATTGAGTAATTATTAATTAATGCTTTATTAATTGTTCAACTGGGACACTGAATTAAATGGAGACATAATTTAATATCTAATAATTGGCAGTAATATCTATGATTTAATAATATAGAGATATCTCTTTTTGTGTATATAATATTCATATAAGGAAGCTCTATCTATTTATACCTCATTCACGCCTGAGGCTCGGTGGTTGAGTGCTTCCCTAGTAAGGATGAAACTCTGAGTTCGATTCCTCAGTGCCACATAAACAGAAAACCCTGACGTTATGCTTTCTTTCAATCAATTGTGTACCAGCCTGGGGCACAAAGCTTAGGGAGTGTCTAAGCCCTTACTCAAGGCCCAGGACTGCCACCAATAAAAGGTAGAATGTTCTAATTGCAACTATAGAAGGGCAGGACTTCAAATACATCATCACAGAGCAAGCTAGGAGTCTGGTGCTGACAACTGCCACCTAACCTGACTTAGCCAGATATAAACTGCTGCAACACAGCTCCAAGGAACCAGAGGCTGCTGGTTTACCCCCATCATCCTGGCTGCTTGGGGGATTTAAAACCCAACCCTGGCAGGAAGTCTGCGAGATTCTTGGAAATGTGGCTCAAATTGGTAGAGCTCTAGCCTTGAGCAAATGTTATTAATACAGTAGCCCCCTGCATTGAGTTCAATACCCATGGGTAACACCCCCCAAAAAATACCCCACTAAACCATTAGATGTGAACTTGTGTGATTTTTGAAACATTCCTCAAACAATGGTGATAATGATGAAAGCACCCTAATTCTATTGACAGCTTCTAGAATAGAACTATGTGCTGAGTCTGTCATAGGGTGCACTGTGCTGAGTCCTGCACAAGGTGTTATCTGCTGAGTCCTTCACAGGGTGCAATGTGCTGAGTCCTGCATTGGGTGCTGTGTGCTGAGTCTTTCATATGATGCTGTGTTCTCAGTCCTTCGAAGAGTGCCATGTGCTGTGTCCATCACAGGGTCCATTCTTTCATCTGGTCCTTGTAAGAGCTCTAAAAGTGACATGATTATGCAGACAAGAATATTGAGGCTCAGATATGTCTCCATGGCAGGGACAAAATTATGTATTACTGAATAGTGGGTGAGATGTCTCCTGCAGGAAATTGTTTGTTTGTTTATTCTCAGATATGAACCTTGAACTCATGGCCTAGGTACTGACCCTTAACTATTGGGCTTTTGGTTAGAACCCCACCACATGGAGCCAAGGACCCCCTTGCAGCAGAGTGCCATGGCCTAAGCATCTATAGCTGAGGACTCTCATCCTGCCTTTTCAGGAAGCTGAGATCCGAGGATCTGGGTTCCAAACTACAAATGGTCCCATGAGATTATTATCTCCAATTCACCACTAAGAATCCTTAAGTGGAAACTGGGTGCTTGTGGCTCATGCCTGTCATCCTAGCTACTCAGGAGGATGATATCTGAAGGACATGGTTCGCAACTAGCCTGGGCAGGAAATCTCTTGAGACATTTAGCTCCAATGAACCATGAGAAAACCTGAAGTGGCTCTGTGGCTAAAGTGGTAGGGTACAATACTTGAGCTAAAGAACTCAGGGACAGCACCCAGGCCCTGACTTCAACTCCTACAACCGACTACAACAACAAAAAAGACAGAAACAAACTAACAAACCTGAAGTAAAGGCCTGGGAATGTACCTTAGGGATAGAGTGCTTTGAATATATGAAACCATTGGCTTGATTACTCAGTACATTACCAAAAAAAAAAGCCTGAATAGGCTCTGTGGCTCAAGTGGGAGAGGGCTATATTTTTACAAGAGAAACTAGGTACAGTGCTCATGTCCTGAGTTCAAGCTCCAAGACTAGTGTATGGACACACACACACACACACACACACACATACACACACACACACACACACACACACACACACACACACACACAACACAGAGAAAGCAGAAGAGAAGCTGTGACACAAAATGGTCAAGCAATGGAGTTCTGCTCTGAGGTCATGGCCAGGACCCAGGCCCTGTGTTCACAATCAAAACCTAGTCACCTAAGGTCCAACTAGGAGAGGTGAAAGATTTCAAAATCTCATGAGCTTCACCAGCCCCATATGACAGGAAGAATTGTGATATCCAACATGGGCTTGGATGTACCAATCTTCAGGAAACCTAGGAGAGGTATTATAGGCCCATCATCATCTGCAATGAAACATTTCATTAGTTTCAGCGCCCTAGTTGTGTACCAAAAGGATTCCTGAATTACATTTAGCACTGTATGTGAACACCGGAACATAGTCTAACAAAGAAAGGATGAGTGCAGGGAACTTGGCCTGCCAATGGAGGTGGCACAAATGAAGACTTACTGTCAAAACAGAGCACTGGGGAAAGAGATAGCTTGGGGTACAAAAAGGCCTTTTTCTCCTTGTCTTCAGAGCCTGCCCACACTCATCCCCACTAATTGGAGTTGTTCGTTACACAGCTGTACAGGAGAGGAGCCTTTTGTCTGCCTGTCCAGACAATGAGACAGACTTCTTCCAGCAGGCCTAGGATACATAGAAACCCTTAGGCTACACTGGGCCCACGTAGGGGAGCCCAAGAACATGAACTGTCATGAAAGCCATATCTGTGCTATGAAATCATTGTATTGGGAACAAATTTCCAAACTTGGTGCCATTCATAATAGCTAGGCTACTCTGGAGCTTCACCAATAGGAATGCATCCATATATACACAAAGACATGGAGGTAAAGGCTCTTTGGGGGGGGCAGGTCCTGGGGTTGAACTATGAGCCTAGGGGTTGATCCTGAGCTCCTTTTGCTCAAAGGTAATACATTAGCCTTGAATCACAGTCCCACTTCTGGGTTTTTCTGTTATCTCTTAGAAAAAGCATGTCAAGGACTCTCTTACCTTGGCTGGATTCAAACTGAGAATCTCTACATCTCATCCACCTGAGGAGCTGGGATTATAGTCAGCAGACACTGGCACCTGCCTTTCTTTTCTTCTTCATTTTTTTAATCTGGACAATCTAAGTTCTTCACAGGTTCATTCCAATAGTTTGAATTTATATGTAAACTACCTAATGTTCTTTATAGCTGCTTTCTCTGAGAAGGATTTTCTCAGAAGCCAAAAGTGAGAAATGAGTGTCATAGGATTTGAGAGCTAAGGTCCAGTTCATGCCAGCTCTGTCAGTTAGCTTTGAGTTGCACTGAATTTACTGTCTCAGGATGAGAGGACTGAAAGCTGGAGTGATCCTCGTACTGTGTGCATAAAATGATCTAATAGTTATGAATGTTATGTGTCTTCAACCTTAAATATCTAGAACACATTAGAAGAATCTTCATGTTTCTGTTTTCCTACTACCTCCCAAGATTTAGACTAAGGTTTTGCATGGAACGGCTTCTCAGAAAATCTCTGAGGAAAGCCCCTTGAAGCCTCCTCAGGAGATGGCCATCCAAAGCCAGCCCGAGCAGGAAAGTCTGTGAGACTCTTATCTCCAAAAAACCACTAGAAAACCAGAAATGGAGCAATGGCCCAAACGTAGACTTCCAGCTTTGAGGGAGCTGAGTAGGAGATACCGGACAGACTAGGCAAGCTTGGGTGTCCCTTATATCCAATTAATGACCAGATAGCTGGAAGTGGAGCTGTGGTAGAGGTAGAGACTTAGCCTTGAGCAAAACAGCTGAGGAATACATGGAGCCCTGAGTTTAAGCCCTGGGATGGCCACACAAATTATACACACAAATTATGTCTGTATATTACCTCCCTGAGTGCAAACAGACCATATGCTTTGCTTCTGCTTTTATTTACTGATTTATTTTTCAGATATGCTTGTTGCACATACCACATCATTCTCTTCATTTCTGGTCTTCCAGGATTCCAGGACTGTGTCCTTATATGATGCACACTTAAGCTCTCAGCAGCATTTGTTATGATTTTATTATGAGGTCAAGGAAGGAACAAACACAAATCAGGCAGAGGAGGAGAAGATCAGGGTTTGTAGAAATAACAGGCATTCACAAAGTTAAACTTGGGGACATAAGATAGTACCATACTTACATAAAAACTACCATTAAGAAAAAGATGAGGAGGCTGGGAATGTGGATTAGAGAGAGAGTGCTTGCATAGCATGCAAGAAGCCCTGGGCTCAATTCCTCAGTAGCACATACCCAGGAAAACCAGAATTGGTGCTGTGTCTCAAGTAGAAGAGTGGTAGAGACAGTGCCCAGGCCTTGAGTTCAACCCAAGAACTGGCAAAGAGATAGCTATCTCACTAGGTAGGTAGGTATGTAAGGAGGTAGGTAGGTAGGTAGATAGATGATAGATAGATAGATAGATAGATAGATAGATAGATAGATAGATAGATAGATAGATAGATAGATAGATAGATAGATAGATAGATAGATAGATAGATTAATCTTGTCTTGGAAGTCAGGAGGAAAGAAGGGAACGATTCCCAGTCATGAGGTCTTCTGCACTGTTCCAGGCCACCAGCATCTCCTTCACACAACCACAGAGCAGGAAGCCTGTCTCTGTCTCACTTCTCAGGCAGCCGAAGGCCCCAGAGCCAAGAGGGCAGAGCCAGGTTCTAACTCAGGTGCTTGGAGATAGTAGAGAAAGTGCCCTGCCACTCCTGGACTGGGGATTTGCATTAATGATGTGGAGAATGAAAGAAGGAGAATGGACTGGCAGAGGAAGAAGAAGGGCCTTCAAATGTGACAGTCAAAAATGCACTCCCTAAAACCAGAGAGTAGCGTTTTTCTACTCTGTTCCTTCCCTCTCACCCATTAAACTGGCTCTCTATTATTAACGTAAAGATAACCTGAGGCTCCTTTCACCTGAGGGAGGAAGGTTAATTAGTCATTGTTTTAAGAGGCTGAGAAAAGCCTCAGGCTGGTGTAACTCTATCAAATGTTTCAGGTTTCCCCCCATTGCTGGCTGTGCCTGGAATGAATGAAGTAGTTTTGCAGCTCACTTCCCTGTTGAGTGTGTTCATTCTGCCAACTAATGCTGCAGGCCTAGGTCTCTTAACCTAGCCTGGCTTTTTCAACTGTTTTCTTTCCTTCAAATACAGTGTTACACTGGAGTTCTTCCTGCAAAAAAGGCTAAGACTTGGTTCCTTAAAACTTCATTTCAAGCCAGAATGGGTCAACAATGTTTCTTTCCTGTTTCTATAGCTTGAGAACTCTAAGAACATTTAGAGTGTAAGTAACCTCTCATTACCAAGGGAAAAACAGGAAGCTCTTGGACATCTGACATTTCAGAAGTGGAAGTCAGAGTGTCATAGACTTTCCTGCCTTGGCTGGCTTCACCCTGTGATCCTGAGACCTCAGCCTCCTGAGCTAGGGTGACGGGCCTGAGCTACAGGTGTTCTGCTAGTTTAGGAACTGTAATGACATTGACAATAGAGGTCAAGTGCTTATCACAAAGGGTTTGAGGAGCATATTATGCCTTTCAACATTGGACATTTCAGAACCCTGTAGGACATAGGTTATAATGCTACAACCCGAAAGGCTGGACATTTGGATTTGCTATACTTGAACCTTGAGCCTGACTCCAACTTTGGTGTACATCAGAGTTAATTTTCCAGAAAATGTCCTCATAATTAGCAAATAGGAAAAGGACTTTGATTACCCCTCACTCGTTTTCCAGTTGTGTGTCTCAAAATGAAGCCTGGGCATTGTCCCTGAGCCCTTCTATTCAAGACACTCTACTTGAGACACAGCACCACATGGGGTCTTTTGGTGGTTCATTGGACATAAGAGTCTAACAGGCTTTCCTTGCCTAGGCTGTCTTTGAACTGTGGTCATCAGATCGTAGCCTCCTGAGAAGCTAGGGTTCCAGGTTTGAATCACCGGCATCTGGCCCATTGTTTTTGCCAGTCCTGAGGCTTGATCTTAAGGCCTGAGTACTGTCTCTGAGCTTCTTTTTCTCAAGGCTAGTTGCTCTACCACTTGAGCCACTCCACAGCTTCATTCTTTTTCTGAGTATGTGGCACTGAGGATTCAAACCCTGGCATCCATGCATGCTGAGCAAGCTCTCTACCACTAAGCCACATTCCCAGCCCTACCTTTTCAATTTTATCCCACAACTTGCCTATCCTCAAGAAAAAGCCTCTGAGTATAAATCCTCTAAAGAAATCCCTATAGGAAGTTGTACAAAGATAAATAAGACAAAGCTCATACTGGGGACTGACTCTAAACATGTGATGACTGTGACAAATGCCTCCATTTAATTATGTATTAAGTTTCAACACTAAACAAAGTATTAATGAAAAACGAGTCAATGATCTAATTTATTGTGTATAATTTTATAATAGATGTACAAAATATAATAAATATTATGTGTATAATAATACTAAATACAATAAACCATAAAATGAATACAAAATAAATAATAGTATATATAGTAAACATGCATATGTACATATATATCATATATTACACATGTATAGAAATATTTTTTACATTGCAGAGCCTTATTGCAGGCCCTGGGAACTCTATATTAATTTCTTTTCCTCAAGGACAGTAAACTTCCCCTGGTGTAAAAGAGTTGGTGTAAAAGAGTTACCCAGACAGTGAGCTCAAATCCCATCAATGGCAGGAATACTGGCCCCAGTTCCAGGACAGTGACTTAATATTTTTAATGGAAGCAGTTATGTTTATTCAGTTCCATACTGAACATTTTTAAAAAAAAAACAATGTAGAATTTTGTATTCAATATCCTTCCCTTACCCCTAAAGTGCTTCTTTGAGCACTACATTATTTTTGTATGTTTTATTAATTGTAAAAATGTTGTACAGAGGGGTTACAGTTACATGAGCAAAGTAATGAGTACATTTCCTATTTAGCATTGTTGCTTCCTCCTTTGTTCTCCCCTTACCTGTTGGATCTTCGGCTGTCCCTCTGAAGTCAGATGGGGTCCAAGGAAAGGTAAGTGCACCGCTAGCCAGATCCCCAGTTTCCCCTAGCCCAGGAGACAGTCAGATGCAGCAGGGAGTCAAGTCAAGCAGGAACTCGTTTATTACCATGCAGCAAGCAATTTTTAAAGCAAAAATCACGTGTCATGGAAGGGGAGGAAAAGTAACCAACCATCATTGTAGAGGTAACCCTATCATGCGCCTAAGCTTTCTATACTTTCCCTGCTGTCTGCGAGCTATTCAAGCACTGACATCACTTCACCTGGTTGTAGTACCCAGTCAGATTTTAACATAAACAACTCGGGCTCTGCCCACTCAACTGCCTCTCGACTCCACCTTTGCTGCCCATGTACCCTACAGATTCCCCATTTTTGTTTTAATGGCAGACCCACCTCTTTGCTGAAGTTCGGGTCAGGGCATCTCTTACGAGGTTTGCCCAATTGGCACCTCCTCTTTTCTTGCTTCCCCTAAGGTATGGGGTAATCTTCGGCACTGAGCTTATCATAATGAATGGGGAGAGCCATGAGTTGGATCTCTTGGGCTCTATCCTGCCCACCTCCCAGTTAGTTATCCTTTTTCCCTGCTCAGTAAATGTTAATAAACATCAGCCCCAACAAAGTTAGAAATGTCTTAAGCAGTTCAATTACTTCTAGGACATAAATAAAAGTCATTATCTCATAAGGTTGCCCTCTTTAAAGCATGGGGGCAGCCTGGGTATTGGGGGTACCACACATGAGGCAAGGTGCATCCTAGTGGTCCCCCACACTTAATCTCCAGCATCCCAGGATCCTCTTGCCAGGTCACAAGTTTCAAAATGAAGGTCAGGTCACCAGGTCGAAGGGACAGCTTCTCTTTTGGTGCCATTGATGATTTCTCCATTGTCAGTACTGATCACTTCCCAGGTCACCCATTGAGGTTGGTGTGGATTCCGTAGGGCCATTGCCTGGACTGGGAGGGTCAGGACAGCCAACAGCTGGAGTATCACCATCTGCAATTGTTAGAACACAATTACCCTTGGGGATGGTTAGTAGTTATATTTTTAGCTTTCCCTCATTTTAAACACAAGCCTCAACCACCATTGCCATTTTCTTTCCTTGTTGGTTAGTTTATCCTTGGGCATCCTCCTGTATAGAGGAAATGGGTAAAAACTTAAGGTTCCTGGCCATTATCCAAATGGGGGCTGTCTCCCCTATGAGAAAAACATATCTGAATCCCTTGCCCATGGTAACTAGGGGGTCAGGTTCTCTCAATTGTTGTGTCAGGGGGTCTTTCCACCTGACTTTCAGTTGGGGGTTAGGGTTTAGTTGTCCCCAGTGCTTCTGAAATCTGGATTCAGTTGCCCCTTTTGAAAAATTTAAAATGTTAATTGTAAACAAAGCTATCTGTTACTGTATATGGGGGGTTAACTTCCCCCTTTTTTTTTAATAATTGCTCCTTAAGACACTGGTGATTTCCTTCTATAATTGCTTGACCTTGGGGATTATATGGAATTCCTGTAGTATGATTAATATGCCATTTGTCAAAAAACCCTGACATTGCTTTACTAACAAAACAGAATCCATTATGGGTTTTAACTTGTGCTGGCAGAACCAAGGTAGCAAAGCATTGAAGAAAATGTGCTTGTGAATGTTTATTTCTTTCTCCTGTATGTAAATGTGGCCAGCATGCTCTTGAGTAGGTGTCTATAGAGACAAAGATATATTTAAGCTTAGCAAAGTCTGGGAAATGAGTAATATCAGTTTGCCAGAGGACGTTGTGTTTGAGGCCTCTGGGATCTCCCCCTGGTGATTGTAGCGGGGGTACTTTTAAGAAGGGCTGGCATATTTTACAGGTATGTACTATCCTTTACAGGAATCTGAGGAAATCCATGCTGAAGACCTCTCCAATTCATGTGGGTTAAATCATGTGGTCAATGCTTGTGGGCCAGTAGCTAACTGGTCTGCCCAATTATTGCCTAGGGATAAAAACCCAGGAAGTTTTGAATGCCCTCTTAAATGTTGAATATGTATAGTGGCTCCTCGCCCTCCTAATAGGCCCTTAAGGGTAACCATAAGAGGTAAAATAGGGTTCTCATCCATCTTAATATGTGTCTGGGGAATATGAGGGAGAAAGTTAATCATACATAGGCTATCCGAATACAAATTAAAGGGTTTTTTAATGTCCTGAAGGGCCATAATTACGGCCAGCACTTCTTTATATTGTGCTGACCCTTGACAAGGTTGAAATCTTTGTTGGCTTGAGATATTTTGTTGCTCCTCAAAGGCTGCATACACAGAGCCTGCTTTACCTCCATGAGTAAAAACATGGAGGGCTCTAGGAATAGGTATAGGAGAAAATAGGGAAGGCATTATGAGAGAAGTCGCCATAACATGACAGTCCATTTGGATGGCCCATAATGGCAGTCAATTTGACCTAGAAACCCCTCCAAGGAGAGAACAAGATGAGCATTGGCTCGAGTGAGCCACTCAACATCTGCCATCTGAAAAGCAATAACAATGAAGTGAGGGTCAAAGTCATAATGCCTTTGGGCTTGGTACCTTCCCTTGACAATATTATCTGCAAGTTGGTCTACCTGAGAGTACACCGAGACATGCTTCCCAGGGGAGTGTGAACTCACTCTAAGGGCTCCCCTCTTTGAGTTCAAAACTGCAGAAATCAATGTGACACTCGCAAACAACCAGAGGGAAATGGGCACAAGAATAGGAAACCTCTTCAGGAAAACTTCATCCGGGGCTCTTTGGAACTTTAAAAATATTTCCCGATGGCTGTCTGTAATTGTAATAACTTCTTGGGGCATCCTGTCTTTTAGTAGGGCAAATAAGGGTACAAGACTATGTTTAGGGATGGGAACCCATGGCAACACCCAAGTGATTTCCCCTAAAAGACTCTGAAGTTGGGTTAAGGTTAGAGAGGCTGGAATATCCAGCAAAGGCTTAAGGGGGGCTGGTCTTAGTCAAGGTAACGTGGGTTCTGAGCACCTTAAAAGGAGATACCTTTTTAATTTTATTTAGGGCTATGGAAGCCACCCCACCCTTTTTTAATATGTTGAGAACCTGGGCCAGAAGGCCCTCCATGTGGCCGGGTCTTGGTGCCCCAGAATTATATCATCCATGTAGGCATAGGCAAGGGAGGTATCTGAACCCAGCACAGGCCCTAAAATTGTGGCCAAGTATTGTTGGCAAAAGACCAGGCGATTGGCCATTCCCTGTGGCAGCACTGTCCATTCAAAATTCCGATCAGGCTGGGAAAAATTAAGAGAAGGGATGGAAAAAGCAAACTTCTTGCAGTCATCCAGATGCAAGGGGATAGAAAAAAAACAATTTTTAATATCAATCACAACCCAGGTATATTCTGAAGGTATGGCGGGAGTCCAGGGCATACCTCTTAGGGGCATTCCTACTAGCTTCATCCTTTCATTTACCTTCTGTAGATCTTGGAGCATGCGCCAGGCCCTGGATTCTTTTTGGATAACAAATACAGATGTGTTCCAAAGACTCAAGGACGTATGTGCTCAACGTTTATCTGTTTCTACACCAAAAGGTGGATGGCTACAAGTTTAGGTTTGGTCAAAGGCCACTGCTCTACCCAAATAGGGCTTCCCCGTTTCCACCTAATGGGAGGTACTGGGTGGGGGAACAATGGCCTTTAGGATTGGGGGGTGCACCGAGTGGGTCCCTTATGTTCTTCTCTATGTTTAGGAAAGTTGAAAATCCTTTTTCTTAATTCCCTGTAGATCCTGTTTAAGCCTTTGTGCTTCTTCTCTATCCAGGATATCATCACAGGATGCCCCATGGTCTGTAGTGACCATTGCATCCATTTGTCTTAGCATGTCTTGCCCTAGTAAATTGGTGGTGAGGTTTTTTTGCCACTAGAGGGCATATCTTTCCCTGCTCTCCATCTGGGCTAGTCCATTTCATAAGGGCTACTGTCTCTCGGGTTGAGAATTGCCCCCCACTCTCAATATCGGGGGCCCTGTTGCAAGCTTCCAGTCCAAGGGCACATCCTCCTCCCTGAGTACAATTCAATCTGCTTTCATGTCAATTAGGCAGGGGGATGTTCCAATGGGCCTGGGTCGTCCTGCCATGAGGCTGCCTGGGCCTTAAAACAGAGGGGGTTCCTCCTTGAGTTAATGGGGCTGGAGGATGCCTCTCCCCTAGTTTAAAGGCTTCCCATCTAAATAAAATTTGGATCGACAATCCTTTGTCCAATGGTACCCCTTCCTGCACCTGGGGCAGGGTGTAGGGGTTGCTTTGGACCCTCTGGGCTGGTTGGTGGAGTGATTGTTTTCAACAGTCCTTATAGTGGCCCTCCTCTGTATTTAAAACAAGTCTCTCTCCCTGATGGCCTTGGGATTCCTTGGACCTGGCCTGCCAGACCCTGGGTAATAGCCTCAGTCATTGCAGATGTCTGAGCCTGTGAAGCTAAAGATAATGATTGGGACTGGGGCTGTTGTGTTCACATTTAGTGAGGCCACCACCCATCTGCTCAGGGAATTCTCTCTCAATCCTGCGCAGGCTGTTTAGTGGTCTACATTCATCCCTTCCCAAACCAGTAGCTTTAAAAACTGATCTTGGAGGTCCCCCGTTGGCAATTTGATGTGAACACTAGAAGCTCACGCAGTTTTTTCTCACTCCTGCTATGGGGGACTCAGTGGGCCCTTCATACAATTTGTACCACATGGCAAGTCCTGCCTGCCTCACCTTGTCACGGTATGGGCCAGGTATTGCGGCCTGTTGGACACCAGTTAAGTACCCTTCCCCTGCCCCTGTTAACATGGCATATGTAATTGGTATCTCAGGTTGAGCCTGCCAGTTATTCTCCACCCACACTCTGCATTCCTCCTTAAAGAAGGCACACCATTTAATAAACTGAGGACTGGTGAGGACAACTTTGGCCACATCCAGCCAGTCCTTAGGGACACACGGTTGATAAGCAATGTCCTGTGATAGGTTTTGGGCTCAAGGAGATTTTGGGCCATCCTCCACCACTGCCTTGCGGAGCTCTTTAAGATCCTTGGCTTCCCATGGAGACCATTCTAAGGGTCTGTTAGCTCCTGGTGCCAGATTGACCAAATACGCTTAGGGAAGTGAATCTTTTGGCCCAGGGTCCCGGCTCCTGGGTGGCCCTTCCTTTACAGGGCAGGACTCTGTATCGGTTACTTCCCCGGCTCTCGGCCCCTCTGTGGAAGATCTGTAGGGGTCCACATCTTCCAGGTCACTCTGTAGGGCTGCATAGGGTGCCATATCTCCCCCCAAATTGTGGGAATAGAGTGAGGGCCTAAGGACCATTAGAGGCACCTGAGTCAGAGGGGGGAACCTTCACCCTCGTTTTGACTTCCCCTGCGCATGCTTTTGTCTGATCACTGCATTCTCAGTTGAATTTGACCAATTCCTTTTCCTTACCACTTCCCCAGTCCTCTTGTACTCCCTCTAGGCCTAATGTTGCCCCCTCCTCCTCCTGTGAGATAGCATTACCCATACTAAGGGTTTCATTTACCCTTAGAGACCCCTTAGCCTCAGCCAGAATATTTTCCTTTCGTGCCCCACATTGGATGCCAGATGTTGGGTCTTTATCTGTCCTGTGGAAAACCGACTAGGTTGGAGGAAAGGTAAGTGTGCCGCTCCCCCATTCCCCAGCCTCCACTAGCCCTGGAGACAGTCAGACACAGCACTGAGTCAAGTCAAGCAGGAACTCATTTGTTGCCATGCAGCAAGCACTTTTTAAAGCAAAAAACTACATGGCATGGAAGGGAAGGAAAAGGAACCAACCAATCACTGTAGAGGTCACCGTATCATGCACTTAAGCTTTCTATACTTTCCCTGCTATCTGCAAACTGTTCAAGCACTAACGTCACTTTGCCTGGTTGTGGCAGCCAGTCAGATTTTAACATAAACAACTTGGGCTCTGCCCACTCAACTCCCTCTCAGCGCCATCTTTGATGCCCATGTGCCCTACACCTACCATCCCTTCCCTCCCATCTCCACAACTACCTCTCCCTGCCAAGGTCAGTGACTTAATTATTTATTTTTGGCTTGGCATAGGGTTTGAACTCAAGTGGTAGCAACTCTGCACCTTCCCTCACATTGCTATGGATTTACCAAGACCCTGAGTTCAAATCCCAGGCTACGAAAAAAAAGCTGGCAGAAATTCCAAACCAGGGTGCTTTATTTTTTTTTAATTTAGCTAATTAATTAACTAATTCTTTATAATTAACTAATTCTTTAATTTTTCCAAGCACAGGGCCTGAACTCAGGTCTTGGCAACTCTGCCTCAGCTTCGATTGCCCTAGGCTCAGGTGCAGCCTCCAGACCCATAGTCGATCCTGGGACACTAGACACAGAGGGCTTGCAGGAAGAACAAAGAAAAGCGAGACAGCACAAAAAGTGGCGAGCTGTAGAGGGCTAGGGAGTTTTATGATTTTTTGTTTGCACGGTGACAATCCTGGATTTGAATGACATGGTAGCAAAGTGGATCTGACCTGCCATTGCTGATGGCTGGCAGCCTATCAGGGAAGCCATAAGCCAACAATATCAACATAGGCCTTGGGTTCAAATTCTGGTCCTGATACCTACCAATGGCAGGAGATCACAAGAGACTCCTTCCTATGCATAAGAATACCGATTGAAAAAGAAGTTCATGTATTTGTCTAGTCTAAAATTGGATGCAATAATCCTGCGATGCTGATTGATCTTAATTGATAGTTTATTAAGCATGAAAAAATATTATTTCAATGTCAATATAATAAATACCAAAGAGTTTGTAGGAACGTAGTAGATACCATTCAATCATAGACAGACTGCTCTGGCACTGTTCACCAATACATATTTATTTGTATACCACCATCTGCCTATCCATGTACTGCTGTTTTGGCTAAACTTGGGGCTCCATCTCAGTTCCTGGGAACACCCAGACAGCTTCATTGGCTAGAGGCTGCTGTGCTCACAATCACCCATTCATGAATTGGGCTTGCTAGTCCCTGAGTTCAGATCCAAGCACTGCCAAAAATTTAATCTTGGATTAAGAAGCCAAGTGTGACACATCTTTTCTTTTCTGGGAGAGTCCTAAGTGTCAGGCATGATGGAGAATACATCTACAAATCTAGATGCTATGTGATAGGATGTAAACAATGTAATTAATGGTACAGGTGTCATCAGAGTCAAAAAAAATGGTAAATCAATAAAACAAGAAGTAAAATGAATAACCACACCAAACACGATATGTACTGAACATCTGTATGGACGTATAAATCCTATACTTAATATATAAATAAAATATAAGGAGTATGTTGTGCACGCCTGAGGCTTGAATTCAGCCCCCCTTATGAGAAGGCAATGGCAGGAAATCCTGAGATACTGGTTTCTGTACCACAAAGAGTCATGGAATGATATCGATCTCATCCTTGAACGAGTAGTTCTTGCATCATGTGAGTAGGAAATGATAGGCAAGACACATGGGGTATCTCTTATTTGTAAAAAAGCGTTGTTTAAGCATGACAATAATCATCATATTCATGAAATGGAGGCTTCAGGAAAGATCCAAGAATCAGTAGACACATCTTAGATTGGATTCCATCACTGGTCACCGTCACTCCTACCATATACAAATATGTACTTATGATTGGATGACTGCTGTGTGCCCTCCCCCTGTCTCCACATCTAGGGGCTCCATCTCAGGTCCTGGGAATGGCCTTGTTCCTTAGTGGCTCACAGGCTGGTATGATCACATGGACCCATTCGTCAATTGGGCCAGCTAGGCCCCGTGTTCAGTTCCCAACAGTGCCAAAAGATTCATCTTGATGTCAGATGTTGCACGTGTTTTCCTTTCCTGTGCAAGTCCTGGGTCTCTGCTAGGATGGAGAATGCATTGGCAAAGCTGTGGTCATGGGAATAGGTTGTCATCCATGTCATCCCAGTTATACCTGTCATCATATACTCAAGAAATTACATAATACATCCATGAATAGCATACAAAAGAGAATAATTACACTAAATGCACAATGCAGTCCACACACAGATGTGAATATATATTCCATGTTGAAATGATGCTTTCAGGACTATTGTGGCCTCCCTGGGGCTCAATCTCAGTTCCGGGGAATGGCCCAGCCCCTTAGTGTCTCACAGGCTCGTGTGCTCATGTGGACCCATTGGGCAGTTGGGCCTCCTAGGCCCCGAGTTACAATCCAAACACTGCCAAATATTCACCCTGATATGAAAAGCTCTTCGTTGCACCTGTTTTCCTGTGATGTGCAAGTCCTGGTCTCAGCTACGATGGAGAATGCATAAGCAACTCTATACTGAAAGGAATAGGTTGTCATCAAGGTGACCACAGTTATATCTGTCATCCTATACTCAAGAAATGCACAATACATCAATGAATAAGACACAAAATAAAGAGAATGACTACACCAAACTCAAGATGCTGCTCACCCATGTATGGAAATGTAGATACTCTGTTTACATTATGAATTTATGACTATATTGGCCCCCAACAGGGCTGGATCTCAGGTCTTGAGAATGGACTAGATCCTTAGTGTCTCACAGGCTGTTGTGTTCACCATGACCCATTCAACAATTGGTCCTGCTAGGCCTTGAGTTCAAATCCCTGCACTGCCAAAAGATTCACCTTGATGTGAGAAGCCCATCGATCCACCTGTTTTCCTGTGATGTGAAATTCCTGGGTCTCAGCGAGATCAGAGAATGCTATATAGGCAAATCTATAGCCATGGAAATAGGTTGTCATCCATGTCAGCACAGTTATATCTGTCACCAAACTCAATAAAATACACAATACATCCATGAATATGAAACAAAATAACAAGAATTACTATACCGAATGCAAGATGCATACCACACCTGCAGGTAAATAGAGATCCCAAGTTTAAAAAAAGGTGAGCTTGTTATTTCATCCACTGCTAGAGCTTCAAATCAGGCCCTGGACCAGGCATGGCATTGTAGTCTTCAAGGATGGTGAGCTTCCCCTTCCCCCACACTGCAACAGAGCTACCTCAGTTCAAATCCCAGGACTGAAAAAACTTTCATTCTGTTGCCAAAAGCCTTTCATTGCACATGTTTTCCTCTCCTGTGAAAGTCCTGGGTCTCAACTAGGATCGAGAATGCATAGGCAACCCTATAACCATGGAAACCGACTGTCATCCATGTCAGCACAGTTATACCTGTAACCATACTCAGTAAAATACACAATACCTCAATGAATTAGGCACAAAATAAGGAGAAGAAGTGCACTGAAGGCAAGAAGCTGTCCACATATGTATGTAAATATAGATACTGTTTAAATTATGAATTTATGGCAATCTGGCCCTCCCTGGGACTCGATGTCAGGTCCTGGGAACAGGCTATCTCCTTCGTTGCTCACAGGCTGGTGTCCTCACCTTGACCCTTTCCCCAATTGGGCCTCTTAGGCTCTAAGTTCAAATCCCAACACTGCCAAAAGATGAATCTTTATGTGAGAACCCCATCTATTCACCTGGTTTTCTGTCCTGTGAAAGTTGTGGGTCTCAGCTTGGGAATGCATAGGAAACCCTACAGCTATGCAATAGGTTGTCATCCATGTAAGCACTGTTATATCTGTCACCATACTCAGTAAATTTCACAATATGTCCATGGAGAAGATAGAAAATAAGAAGTACACCAAATGCAAGACTCTGTCCACACATCTATGTAAATATAGATCCTATGTTTAAATAATGAATTTATGACTATCATGGCTCAGCATGGGGATGTCAGATCCTGGGAATGGTCTAACTCCTTAGTTGCTCACAGGCTGGTGTGTTCACCTTGAAATATTCTCCAATTGGTCCTGCTAAGCACTGAGTTCAGTTCCCAGCACTACCAACAATTGGATCATGGAGTAAGAAGTAGAATGTGAAACTTTTTTCCTTTTCTCTGAGACTCCTAGTTGTCAGGCTTGATGGAAAACCCATCTGCAAATCTAGATGCCATGTGATAAGATGTCGTCAATATAATAAACAGAATAGGTATCATCATAGTAAAATCAATGGTAAATTAATGAATAAGAAAAAATTACAAGCAACAACCATACCAAATGTGTATGAACTGAACATCCATAGGTAGGGATAAATACTGTGTTTACAATGTACATAAATAGTACTTTTTCCAGGGTTAGGGTTTGAAATCAAGCCTAGAGTACAGGCCTGACTTTCTTATCTTCAAGTACAGTGAGCTTCCCCTTCTTCCAAGGTGCTGCAGATTTACCCAGATCCTGAGTTCAAATCCAAAGCCTGGCAGAATAAACGGTGTGAATTGCAAGCCAGAGAGCTAGTTTCTTTTTTTTTTTTTAATTTTGCTCAGCAGGGCACTTGAACTCATGTCAGGGCAACTCTGCCTCAGCTTTGATCATACTATGCTGGGGTTCAGCCACTGGACCCACAGCTGATTCTGGTATCCTAGATGCCCAGGCCTTGTGTGGAAAAAAATCCACAGAAAAAAATGCGGCCTATTTATGTTTTCTTCCTTTGCACGGTGAACCCCTTGGGTCTCAATGACACTGAAGGTACTTCACCTTGTATTGCTGAATGTTGGGGGACTATTGGAAAAGCCATAGACCCACGTGGCAATGTAGGCCCTGATTTTGAATCCCCCTCCCGACACCAACCAATGGCAGGAGATTCTAAAAGACTCATTCCCATCCATAGGAATAATAATGGAATGATTTCAATGTCATGGTTGAATGAGTTGATTATGAATGATGCTCCTATAAAATTAGACAGCATGATTTTAGGAGTCTGATTTTATTTAATATTTATGAAGCATTAAAAGAATACTATTACTTACAGGAATGCAATAATTTCAGGACACTGATTGATTTACTTAATAGTTTTTTAAGGATGAAAACAATAACATTAATTACATGAAGGCATAATAAATATCCAAGAATTGGTAGGAATGGAGTCTATATAACTGAAATAATGGATAGACATCTCTGGCACTCCATAAAGATATATATATATATATATATATATATATATATATATTTATTTATTTATTTATTTATTTATTTATTTATTAGCATACTACCATCTGCGTGTCAATCTTATTTTGTTAAACCCTGGGGCTCAATCTCAGGTCCTGGGAACTGCCTGTAACCTCAATTTGCCACAAGGTGGCGTACTGACACTCACTCATTCATGAATTGGGCCTTGTATGCTGTGAGTTCAGATGCCAGCATTCCCAAAAAATGAATCATGAAGTAAGAAGCTGATAATGACACATGTTTTCCTTTTTTGTGTATGTCTTGGGTGTCAGGTATGAAGTGGAATACATATGCAGACCTAGATCCTATGTAATCAATGTAATCACTGTTCTATATGTCATAATAGTCAATAAAATAAGGTCAATACATGAATAAAACTAAAAATAAAATGAATAACTACACTGAATACAATATGGAGTCAGCATATGTATGTAAATATAAATAAGATATTTAAAATGTACACGAATAGGATGTTTTCTAGTGGTGGGGATAGATTTCGGGCCTAAGGAACAGACTTGAATTTCTTGACTTCAAGGAGGCAAGCTTCCCCTTCCCACACAGTGCAACAGTGTTACCCAGACCATGAGTTCATATCCAGTCTGGCAGAAAATACGGCACCTTTATACTATGTGACACCCAATTCTTAGGTATTACATTATGTCTCTATTTAATGAATGTGATTTTTTTAAATGCTTCATAAACTGTTAGTTAAAATCGATTAGTGTCCTAGGGTATAATTGTATAATTTTATCCTAGAATCACTCATGAACTGTCCATTCAATCATGACATACATCACATTCCATTGGTATTGATAAGGATAGGAATGAGTTTCTTAGGATGTCCTACCATTTGGAGGTGGCAGGATCAGGATTTAAACTGTGGGATCCAGCTCCCACCACTTAATCCTGAGGATAGGGAACTCACCGCTCTGTCCTAGAACATCAGCAAGACCAATGATTAGGCAGGCATCAGTGGCTCTCAGCAGTCTTCCTTGATACTTACAAGGCTGTGATAGGAGTATCATGGTCAAAGTCACCCTAGGCAGGAAAGTCCTTGAGAACCCTGTCCAACTTGTGCTAACAAAGCAAGAAATAGAGCCGTGTAGCTCCAGTTGTAGAGGGCTACCCTTGAGCAAAAGCAGCTCAAGGACTGTGCCCAGATCCTGAGTTCAAGGTCTGGGACTCGCAACCGACATACACAACAATCTGTGCAGCCATCCAGCTAAAGCAGGTCACACTCTTGTCCCCAACTGGATTGGACAAAGTTTCCTGTGGAAAACGGCTGCTCTCATCTTGACTCTGCCCATTCTGCCTGCATCACAGGATTCCAGCCACATCCCCATTCTTTCATGGTTCTTTCTGACTAATGAGATACAAGAATGGCGGCCACACCCACATTCCATGTTGCCTAGAAGCACCAGGATTCCCTCTTTGTTGACACCACTACCAGCAGTTGAGGAAGTTAGAGGTGGCTGAGTGGTGAGCAAGAAACTTGAGGCCTAGGAGGAGAGGCCTTGCTTAGCCCCAACAAGTGCCTGCCTGTGCCCTGGCCCCACCCCCTCTTCCCCACAGAGCAGTTTCAAACCTGGTGCAGCTGGCTCAGACCCACAGTGCCTCTTGGAGTCCTCAGGCAATGGTGCAATGGTGCACCGCTGGCCAGCTTGCAGCCTTAATCTGGTCCTGGCCCTTCCGTCCTCTGCTCCAGGCCTGAGTGTCTGCCATGCCTCCACCATTGCTGCTCATCCCACCTGGAGCAGTGCCAACAGCTTCTCCCAGCATTACATGTGAGTGGTCACCACGCAGGACCGCACCCCCAACCCGATTTCTCCCCCCTCACCTGGACCCATGCCTCCCCCGTGCCCCACATTCTGGCCAGGGCTCTGCCACAAATGCATCCCAGGGGTGATGGTGGATGTTGACCTGAGGATCCCACCCCCATCCCTAGCAGCCAGTGTCCCAGAAAACGGGGAGATAGAGGGTTGGGTGAGGAGTGGGTGCCACAGAGCCCCTAGCCTGAAGCAGTGGGAGCCACACAGCAGCACATTTGCACCCTTCTTATCCCTGGTTGGAACCTGGTGGCCTTAGTTAGAGATGGGAAACAGCATGTCCACACCTGTCTTCTGGGGTCTTTTCCTTTTTTCTGGAGGTAGGGTGTGTTGCATGTAGAAGATAGACCCCTTTGCTGTGTGAGCCCTTGTCTTCTGCGCTCAGTCACACTTTCACCTGAAGAGGGTCCAAGAAAAGCCCAGTAGGGTGGTGAGGGTGCTGGAGGTCAGAGCATAAGTGAATATATGGGAAAACATCCTCCCCCACACACATACACATGGTCTGCTCCCACACACACACACCAGCTGTAAACATTTCTCACAGGGTGATCACATTTCCCAGCTGTGCCAGGTTCTGCTGGTGCTCTTGGTCCATCTGATCTCCAACAAACTCAGGAGAGGCACTATTCTGAGTGTGTGTGTGTGTGTGAGAGAGAGAGAGAGAGAGAGAGAGAGAGAGAGAGAGAGAGAGAGAGAGAGAGAGAGAGAGAGAGAGAGAGAGAGAGAGAGAGAGATCCTTAGAGAGAGACAGAGACAGAGAGACAGACAGAGAGAGACAGAGAGAGAGAGGCACAGAGAGAGAAAGAGAGAGAGAGAGAGAGAGAGAGAGAGAGAGAGAGAGAGAGAGAGAGAGAGAGAGAGAGAGAGAGAGAAAGAGATCATCTTCTCCTTGTACAGCCTGACTGTGCTCAGGTGAATGATCCCTTGGCAAATTGAAGTTCCTGCATAGACGAATCTTCTGTCACCAGTCTGGATGTGTGTGTGTGTGTGTGTGTGTGTGTGTGTGTGTGTGTGTGTGTCTGTGTGTGTGTGTCTGTGTGTGTGTGTGTGTGTGTGTGTGTGTGTGTGTGTGTGTGTGTGTGTGTGTGTAGAAATGGGCTGTAACAAGGAGGCTGGATGCTTTGGTAACTTCTACCTGCTATCATTGGGGGTGCATGGGCTTAGCAGCTGAGGACTGGGGACCTGGAAGGGTGAGATGCTTTTTTTTTTTTTTTTTGTCGGTCGTGGGGCTTGAACTCTGGGTGCGGGTGTTGTCCCTCAGCTCTTCAACTGAAGGCGAGCACACTACCACTTGAGCTACAGCGCCACTTCCAGGGTGAGATGCTTGAAGGGGACTCAACACTTAAATTACAAGAACAAGGGATCTGTGTGCCCTGGAGCTGTGTACTCCCTTGGGCCTAGTTGGTGGCAGTGAGAGCTTGGGAGGACTGGGAATGTGGCCTGCAGGGGATGGCTTTCCTGGGGGACAGAGAGCATGGCTAGCACATAGTAAGGATGTGATCCCTGCTAGTATGGAGTGCAAAAGAAAAGGTCAGACTCCGGGTCTTCTCATCATGATGGGCAAGGCCAACCCTATTTTAAATGTTGAACTTTGATCTTCAGATCTCAGCCTCCTGAGTAATATGATTATAGGCATGAGACTCTGGCACTTGGCCTCTGGTTCTTTTTGGTATATTAGGGTTTGACCTCAGGCCTTTGACTTGCCAGTAAGATCTTCTACCATGCGAGCCAAGCTTTTCTGTCTTGGCATTTCTGAGTTGGACACTTAATATATGCTCAGGCTGGGCTGGATCGCGGTCCTCCTAACTCTTTCAAGCATGCACCACCAGGGCCAATCCTCTGTAGTTGGGATGGTAGACATGCAGCACCATGCTCAGTCATTGGTTTAGACGGATTGTACCAAACTCAGTCCATGGCAGCTGATTATTGACCACGGGTCAAGCTCTGGGTTGGGCCTCGACCCTTGGTCCTCAATCTCCTCATGGGAAAGTTGTGAGGAAACAAGGGATTAATACAGAGGGATCTCTGGAGCAGGGCCAGGCACAGGGGGAGTGGCAGTTGGGTACAGTTCTCAGTAATTCTATGAGCATATAGCAGGAAGATACCGGAAAGGGCTCAAATGGTGTGTGTTATTAATGGTGTGACAGGTATGGTATTATAAAACAAAGCTTGGCTCTCATTCATTATAACCCTATCCCCATGAGGAAGGGAACCTTCACTTTGTTCAGTTTTGTAGCTGGGGAAACTAAGGCATGGAGAAGCCGGGTGACCTACACATGACTCCCAGCTGAGAGGAAGCTCAGCCTGACTTTTCTGCCATGATCCCTAGGATATTGGGTGCTATTCAGTCCACTTCTTGTGGTGGGAAGTCAATTGCTTGTCATTCGTGGGGCTTGAACTCTGGGCCTGGGCTTTGTACCCAAGCTCCTCAGTTCAAGGCTAGCACTATACCACTTGAGTCACAGCATCACTTCTGGTTTTCTGGTGGTTCTTTGGAGATAAGAGTCTCACAGATATTCCTGCCTGGGTTGAATATCTCAGCCTCCTGTACAGTTAAGATTATAGGCTGAGCCACCAGCACCTGGCTTAATTGTAATCCTGACCTTCTTTTTTGTTCTCTCTCTCACACAGGAACTGATTGAATGGGTGCTAGAGGAGGTGGCCCAGCATCAACATGAGTCTGGAACCAAGGTAGTTCTCTCATTCTGGAGGTGGGCTGTGGGTCAGGATCTGTCTCGTTCAGTCTGTTGTATCAGCTCCATGAGGTAAGCCCCTCTGAGGCTGGCTAGACCGTGATGGTTAATCATTGTCCATCTACCCTTACTGGATTTAGTATTGTGTTCTACGTCCTTTTCTAGCTAAAATTTCTGGCTAAAATTATGATAAATACTTATGGAATGAAAATGTAATGCCATCTTAAAAAAGTCATTTAGGGCTCTGGCAAGGTGGCTTCATGGTACGGTTATTGCCTAGCATGCATGAAATCCTGGGTTCAATTCCCCAGTACCACATAAACAGAAAAAGACACACTGGATGTAGTGCTGTGCCTCAAGTTGTAGAGTGTTAAACTTGAGGGAAAAAAAAGGTGAGGAATAATTCCTTGGACTTGAGTTTAAGCCTAAGATTGTAAGTACAATGGATGTTTACGTAACTTTTCCACCCCCTTCCAAACTTCACTTAATTTCATTTCTTCTAATTTCATACTATCTGCATTGAATATTATGCCTTCACTCTCTTCCCCCATAACTCTCTTAATTTCCTTCCCTTTGACTTCTACTCACATCTTCCAAGTGATAGTTGCCTGGTATTCATTTTGTTGGATTAAAAGTTCAATTTTATAAGAAATTACACCTGTTAAATACTCCTTTGCAAACAGCATGCTTTGGTTAATGCTGTTGTGTAAATTTGCATAAAGTTCTAGTTTCCAAATACATGACAGAACATGGGTCCTTTGTGTGTCTGGCTCTGACTTAGTTTAATTAATATATTTTTAGATCTTCTTTGCAAATAATGTAACAGTCTTCATAATGGATGGGTGCAATTCAATTGTGTATATGTCCCACACTTTTCTCCAACCATCCCTCCGCCAAAGGGCTTCTTGGCTGTTTCCATAACTTGACTATAGTGAATAGTGCAGCAGACACCATGGTTGTGAAAGTGATTTTACTGTAAACTTTTGGAAGAATTCATTGCTATCTTTCTGGGAACAATCCTCTTGCCAGTTTTCCAGGATAAGCACATCCCTCCCTTCATCTCCATCACAACGTATTGCAAGTCCTCAAAAACACACTACCCCCTACAGGTCTCAATAAGCTAAAACCACACTCTGCCCATATTTTTTCAATACATTTTTTTTTCATAATTGTACACATAATTTAGTGAGAACCTTCTATGTACTTTCCTAATGTGGCAATGAGGGACATGACAATAGAGTAAAAGTAAGAAATATGCAATTTAATTAGCTATTATCATATTTAAAATCATTTTCAGCTCTAACTCATAGCCTCATTAATATTATTTTAATCTTTATTTGATTACTTCATCTATCTCCTAAATTATAACTGGTGATCTAAATACAAAGGCAAAGAAGTGTGGTTTGATTTTGACACTCATGTGTGAGGATGCACAACATAGGCAAATAAATGGATTGGAATTAATAGGCATTATCCACTTTGTTAAAGTAAAAATGGTTTTCCCAAACTGATTCTCGCAATTCCTATTCCATTCAACAAGACACATGACAATTCCATTTGTTTTGCTCCTTATTAACTTTTATTTCCAATTTATTTTATAATGAAGGATGATTTCATAAATCTACTATAGATACAAAAATATGTTAAAATATTTCTTTCCATATGCATTGATACATACGTACACATATATTACACAGGTTATAATGTATAATTATTACACAGGTGATAATTTATAACTTCTGTAACTCTACAATTTACTAAATTATTAAAAACATCAATGGCTTATGCTGGGAATCCTGGTTATTCGGGAGGATGAGATCTGACGATCATGGTTTGAAGCCATCCTGGGCAGAAAATTCCATGAGCCTGCCTCTTATCTCCAAACAACTGACAGAAAATCAAAATTGCAACTGTGGCTCATAGAAATAGAGTGGTAGCCTTGAGAGAAAAAGCTCAGGGATATCACCCAGGCTCTTAGTTCAAGAACTTCAATTTACCTCTCCCCCCAAAAAATCTGTTTAATTTACACCTGTGTAAGTAGAGTATTTCCATCACCCAAATGCATATCCATGCTGATTTTCAAGATAACTCTGTTATGTCTGGAGTACCACATACCATTATCAATTAAGTAGAAAGCATTGCATCATGGATTCACTCTATCTCTGCCATGGATTTTTCTCCACACAGATACTCAAATCTTACAATTATTCCAAATATTTAAAGTCATAGCTTTTTTCTTTAATACTCATAATATTAGAGTTTCAATTGAGTGTCTTGTGTCTCCTAAATAGGTGTTCCTTCCACTTTGTCATGCTCCCAGCACAAATTATACTGATTAATTTTCAGATAGAATCTGGCTTCCTACTTGTGTATGAACATGGGCTCAGTCCACTTGATGTTATTGTTCCTGGAATTTAGAATAACAGGTGCCTGGCACTGTGTAGAGACCTGTCTGTCAATTCTGGGCTTTAACACTATTCTCATAACAGTAGACTCCCATATAGTTAGGATTTTCATAAGCATATCATAGATTATTTTTAAAAAATCTTTGAATTTCCTGCAGGTTCTTGAGTACTGAATTAATTTCTGTTTTATTAAGTTGTTTTGTTTCCTTTGAATGTATGAGTTGAGTTGTTCATCACTTTTCTTTTTTTTTCTTTCACTCAAGTTTTTACCTAAAGTGCTGAGAACCCAATTCTTCCTTCTCAAGATAGTCAAGGTGAACATTATTTATTCCAAAACAATTTCAGTAATATTTAAACACCTTCATATGTATGAATGGCATACTAATGCTAAGCGCTGAGAAGGGTCTTTTTATTTTCACAGCAGTGTTTTGCATACACAGATCATGCATTATATGAAGACAATAAAACTACAGATGCTTGCCAGGAGGAGAAAAATCTGTTATTAGTTGTTTGACAGAGGCTTCCTGTCTCATGAAAGAAATATACTAGTTGATGCAGGATTTCACAAAATCATGTTGCTAGGAAGAACCTAAACAATCTAACACTACAGAGTTGAGGGAGATGAATTGACTTCCTGAATAATTTACTTTTGGGTCAAATAAACGCAGGCTTCTAAAAAGAGAGTAGACTTTAGAGAAACATGATGAGTTGTATGTAAAAAGGTGCTTAGCTGATTTTGTTAATTGGTAAACTAATACAGGGAATTAAAGTACAGAAAGGTAAAAAAAAAGAACTCTGCATTTAACTACTCATTTGTTTGTGTGTGCACACACGTGTGTCTACACACATGCACATGTGCATATATTCATGCATGCATTCATCATTCGTGAGGCGGAATAAAGCCTGGGCACTATCCCCTAGGTTTCTGTGCCCAAGGATAGTGTTCTACCACTTGAGCCACTGCTCCACTTCTGGCTTTTTGGAGATAATCATATGTATTTTCATGATTGGACTGGCTTTGAACAGTGTTCTTCAGATCTCAGTCTCCTGAGTAGCTAGCTAACTTATTCAGCCTCTAATTAGCTAGTTACAATTCTGCCTGTTCTCTATTCTTCACTAAACTTTTATTCTTTTCCTGAGGTAATCACAAGCCTAAGTCATAAATATATTTGTCTAATTGTTTTAAAATACTGTAGTTGCTTGGCACCAGTGGCTCCCATCTGTACTCTTAACTACTTAGGAGGTTTGAGAACAGAATCCAGGCCAAATTTTAGTGGACTTACTTCTCAATCTATAGCTGGATACATTGGATCATTTACACCATCCTGCACTATCTAGAGACTAAGATTGGAAGGACTGCAGTATCCAAGCCAGCAAAGTTTTGAAGCTAGACAATTTGGTGTTTAACTCTGATGCCATTGATGATGGGAAGGCTAAAAGGACAGATCCGGTGCATGTTCTTGTGGAAAGGGAACCACTATCCTAAAATTAACCACTGATATGATGCCAGCCAGCAAGAACAATACTCCAAGTTGAAATCCCCACAATTTCCCCCAACCAAAATAAGTATATACATTAACATCCAAAAACATAGTATAATCTGTTCTTTGCTCTAATATAATCTTTATCTGATTATCATATGATGTGACATAATAGTTTCTTCATTAAACTTATGATATATTTAAAAAGACCTAGAAAATTCTTTCTCACTTACTAAGTGCAAACGAATGGCATATTGTCTCATAGCTTACATATTTGACTATCACTGAAAATTCTCCTAATGATTATTATAGTAATATATTCTGATTTATTACTTTACTTTGTATCAATTTTTTTTAACATTTTGCTTCTCTGCTGAAGTTCAAGTATTTAAACAGTCTCATCAAAGTATATTCCTTGGGTACTTGGGGCAGTTGTTTACAAAGTTTTTAACCAATGGCTTCTAAGAATTTTTAATTGGTATATTATTTGGTTCATTTTTAATTTCAATTTAATTTTATTGTAAAGTTAATTTGCAGAGGGGTTTCAATTACATAAGTAAGGTAATGAGTATATTTCTTGTTATCCCCGCCATCGATTTTTTTTCTACACTCAAAAAACTACTGATACTTTTGCTTTTGCTATTGATCAATGGGTACTTTTGCTTTCTTTGTTCATGCATTTTTTATTATAAAATTGATATACAGAGGGTTTACAGTTATTGTCAACTAAATTGTACTCCATCTTATTTTCTAAATTTCAAATTTTGAACTTAATTACTATTCTTTTGTTTCTTTAGGGTAATTCTTTTTTCAGAATTGTAGAATTAGTTAATTTAATTTTGCATATTTTTTACACATGTAAATTATTCATACACATATATTTTGCTTTTAAAATATTTAACATGTGAATATTTAAAATTATTGTAAATAATTTTATATGGTTGGTGAATTTAAATAAATTTAATTTCTTATAATTATAAACATTTTTCCAGGTAACAAATACTGTATTTTCTAGAAGCACATACTTTATTAAGAAAGGCTTCATTACTTGATCACGTTTTTGTAAATATTTGTACTTGAATTAAAAAACGTTTGAGCTGGGCATGGTAATTTGTGGCTTCAATTTTCTAGCTATGGCCGGAATTGCAAATAGGTTTTGTAATTCGGGAAAGCCTGAGAAACTATGATACCTTATTATAAAAATATCCAGAGTGAAATCATTAGAGATATATCCATATAGAATACTGGCTATCATATTCTAAATCTTGAGTTAAAACACCAGTAACACCAATCTTTTGTCAAAATAAAAGGATACATGTTTTAAAATGTTTATTAGTTAAAACTTGTTTGCAAAGGTTCTCATGTTTTCTATGTCTTAATTTTCAATTAAATTAATCTACAAAAATCCAAGTATATTGTAATATTTTTGGGGGGTCCTGTCATGGGCCTGAACTCTGGACCTGGGTGCTGTCCCACAGCTCTTCAGCTCAAGGCTAGTGCTCTACCACTTGAGCCACAGCACGCACCACTTCTGGCTTTTTTCTTTTTGCTTATGTGGTGCTGAGGAATCGAACCCAGGGCCTCAGACATGCAAGGCAAGCGCTCTACCACTAAACCAACTTCCCAGCCCCATATTGTGATTATTTTATTTCTACTAAACTTTTAAATAGTAAGAGCAATATTATGATTTTATATATTAACCTAGTTTTACTATTTGTGATAATTTCCTGTGTTTAATATGATAATATCAATATTCCAAAAGTGTGTATGTGATGTGTATGTGTGTGTGTGTGTTTATGTGGTTTTTGCGTGTGTGTGTGCTTTGTGTGTACTTTGTAATGCTTGGGAAATCACACCATTGTTTCACATATGCTAGGCCAAATTTAACCACTGAACTATACTGTTTAGTTATAATACAAATAGTGTTTTAAATTATGACTTAAATTTTCATTACTAATATGTTGTTTTAAAATTATATATGATACAATGTGATCCATATTCTATCAATGTTAGCAACTTTGTTATTTTGTTAATTAGAATATTTTCACTGCCTTTCCACTTCGAAACTCTTGTATTTGTTATGGATAAAAGTTTTACTTTGCTTCTTTTTTCTCTTCATTTTTTTGCCTTTAGAGTTTACCTATTCTTAATCTTATTTCTTTGGAAATTAATGATCATATTTCTATTAGAATTGATTTACATTGTAAGAGTTCTATACAATGCTTTATTTTCTATTTTATTTTTTTCCCATCTTCTCTGACTCTCAGTCCACACTATTAGGTGGATTAAAAAGAAAGTTGATTCAGGACACATTGATTATGTTCTTCCTTCTCTTCTCTGAAGTCTTTCTGTTTTTTGAAACACAATACCAATGATATACTGCTCCTATCCGCTCTCACTCTCCTCTCTAGTACAGCTCAAGTTGTTATCATTCAGTTTTATTAGGCTATATTGTTATATCTTAACTCATTCCTAAATTAATTTTAGTTGCTTCAAGCATTCCCTAAAGACATTTTTCTCTATATAATATCTGGGGTCTTATGTTTTCACAAGGTGCAAAATATTAATGACTCTCAAACTTCTAGATATCTCTGTAGAATATTGGTCCACTTGCTCAATAAACTCATATGGTTCAAGGAATACAGATCAGTCAAAACAATCTTGTAAAATTGTGTAGCTTGAGCCTTCATACCAGATTTGAATCTTGTTACCATGTTTAGTAGTGAAAACAACATAGCCCTACTATAAGAACAAACACATAGAAGAATGTATCAAAAATAAATTCTTAGTCTTATGGTCAATAGATTTTGAAAAGGATGCCATGACTTTATGAAATAAAAATAGAATCTTAAATGGGTGTATTGGCACTATTGCCTCTCTAGATTTAAAGTCTGATCTTAGACTACTACCTCAAACCTTATTCACAAATTTAAAATAAAAAATGATTATCAAAATAAATGTGAGATGTAAAAACCTATAAAACATAAATGTAAAAATTCATGACATTGGATCAATAAAGGTTTGTAAAAATTTGACATAGAAAGCATTTAACTACTGTTAAAAATACTTCACAAAAATTGCAGAACACCTAAAAAGATGTTTTCAGTGTTGGCTAAAAATTCTTTTTAAACTACAGATTTTAAAACAAAATGTGATTTCTGTTGATTTTGAGGTATTTTGGTCTTTTTTTTTTGAGTTTATACAAAGATAACTCAATCTAAAAGTCTATGTGATAACTGGAATACCTAGGAATTATGCATCACTTATAAGTGGTTGATATCCTTTTCTGGAAGAAACAGCAAATGCCAGAAGACACAATTCTCTGCACCTGAATTTTATGAAAGCCATATGTTACTTGCTCAATCCAATTGCTTTTTTCTACTTTGCTAGGAAAAAAGTATTCTCAAAATAAGAGCCAATAGCAGTGAAAAGAAACAAATAATAATCATCTTGATTTATTTGTGAAAATAACAAATGAACAGAAACAATTCTACTGAAGGGACTCCAATATTAATATCTATGAAGATGTTCCTGAATGCCAACATCCATTGAATTTTTGGAATTTTAATTTCTTCCAACATATGAAAACTAGAACAAGAAAACAAATACAGTCTTAGAGTGAACCAGCCTTGGAATAATAATCGTAATTATTTTGAAATTACAATACAATTGATACCATTAAATAAATGATCCTTTCCTATGGAAATAATTTAAAAATGGTTATCACTTATTGTAATTCAAATACCAAACAAGAGTAATTTTATATAATCATTAAAAATAACATTTTATTACTACAGTAAAATAGAATAAAAGGCAAGTTCCAATATATTATCATTGTTCTTAATTCCTAATCCTTACCTAAATATCTGAAACAATCTAATCATGTCTTTAACATAGACGGAAATATTCTATATTTTTGCTGAACATTTTCCAGGGGTATATATTCATGTTTCTAAGAAATGTTCACAGTATTTGAAAGATGCTTTTGTGAAATTAATGTGATATATTTTGTTGTGGTGGTGGTTGTGGTTGTGGTTGTTTTTGTTGTTTGAAGGGCTGGGCATTGTCTCTAAACCATTTTATGCTCAAAGCCAGCACTCTACAACTTGAGGCACAGAGCTAATTCCTGTTTTAAGTGGTTAATTGGAGATAAGATTCTAACAAGTACTTTTCTGTCTGGGCTAGTTTTGAACATAATTCTAAGATCTTATTACCCAGAATAGCTCAAATTATAGGCGTGAGTCACTGACACTTGGTTTGATGTATTTTTTAAATTTTAATTATGTTTTAAGATTTTTGTTTCACTATAACGTACATTGTTCTATACATAAATATAGATATATGTAGATATTTCTGATGACAATCTCTAAAATGTATCTTTCTACACATTATATATATATATATATATATGTATGTATGTATATTTCTGAAGACAGACTCCCTCTAAAAATTTTATGCTACTATTTTTTGACCTTGTTCATTTCAAAGATATACAGTTTATTTTCCCAAAAGTTTCCTAGAATAAAATAACTAATATTTCAATAGAATGTAGAGTTTAATACTTTCAGGGGAATTTTAGATATACACATGATATTGTAGTAATATTTACAGTATATTACTTAAAATAATTATGTTCAAACTCTTAAATATTTGTTCGTAGTGGTGGGGAAGTTAATTCATACTGGTTAGAAATTTGCAATGCTTCAAAAATCTATGCAATAATTTGCTATAAGTATATAGTAAAGCTACCTGTTTAGGGTTCAAAATTTTAATATGGATGCATGCACAGTGGTAACATTAGAATTATTAATCAAAAGAAATAATCTCAAAATCATAGATACATATCAGATTTTAAATAGCATGTATAATGTTAATAATAATTTTGATGTAGATTATGATGACCACAGTGTACCCTGATAATGACAATATTGTGATTGAAAAGGAAAAAAAAAACTTTACAGATTTTTGAAGCTAGATTTCCCACATTGAATACATAGTAATAAACAGCGTTGGATTACATACAATAAGAATAAAAAGAGGTCACTTTCAATATCAAGAAATACAATCACATAAACAGGTAGAGACAGTAAAAACTGTAATGTTATTACTGCAATCTCTCTAATGTATACTCACTTTTCTTGGTGGTATTATTTTCTTATAAATAAAGCCATTTATTTCTACATTTTATTTGACTAATATGTAGTTTTCAAATTAGTGTAATTAGTTCAAATTACATTCTCATATAGATTCTATTCAATAACCAATGTTTTCTAATGATATATTAAGGGTGTGTTCTTCAATACAGCTGTAAACACATGGCACAGTTTACAAAATACCATGTATTTCTATCAGTGAATGTCCAGAGTCCCTAAGATGAAAGGCACCCAGCTAGGAAATTTGCTTTGAATAGAATGATTTCATAGCACAGACAGTGCTTCAAGGCAGTGCATATTCTGGGGCTCCCTTCACTGTTCCCATTGTAGCTAGAGGTTTTCTCCATACCAGGGACTGCTGGAGAAAGTCTGCCTCATTGTTGGAACAGGCAGACAAAAGACCTCACTCCTGTACAGCTGTGTAACAAACAAATCCATCCGGGCCAATTAGTGAGCAGGAGTGTGGGCAGGCTCTGAAGGCCAGGAGAGAAAGGCCTCTTTGTACCTCAAGCTATCTCTTTCCTCAGTGCTGTTTTGACAGGAAGCCTCCATTTGTGCCAGGTCCCGTGGGCAGGCCAAATTCCCTGCACTTATCCTTTCTTTGTTAGACTATGTTCCAGTGTTGAAATAACTTGCTACAATAAATTCAAGGGTCCTTCTGGTAGACAACAGGGGAGCTGAACCTAATAAAATAATTCATTATTGGCAACGGTGGCTTCCCAGGTTCTGGAAGCTTGCTAAATCTAAACAAATGTGTAATATCACAATACTTCCTGTCATTTAGGGTTGGTGAAGCCATCAGGTTTTGAAACCTTTGGTCTCTCCTAGTTGGTGGCTAGATTTGCGGGTTGAACAGAGGGCCTTGGTGCTGACCATGAGCTCAGAACAGAAGCTCAACACTTTACCATTTGGTGTCACAGCTTCACTTCCGGTATCTGTGTGTGTGTATATATGTGTGTGGTGTATGTGTGAGTGTGTGTGTGTGTGTGTGTGTGCATGAATGTGTGTGTATACATTTGTCCTGGAGCTTGAACTCCTGTACAAGGATAACACTCTACTACTTGAGCCACACAGCCACTTCAGGCTTTATTCTAGTGATGTGGTACTAAGTAATCAAGCCCAGGGATTCATACATGTAAAGCACTCTACTCTAAGGCACTTTCCCAGCAATCCACTTCATGTTTCTTTCTTTTTGTTCTTATAAGATGGAGGAATTGAAGTCTAGGCCTGGGTGCTGTCCTTGAGCTCTTCAGCTAAATTCAAGTGCTCTACCACTTGAGCTACAGCAACCCTGCAAGTTTTTGGTAGTTCATTGGAGAGAAACCTCTCAAGGAATTTCCTGCCCAGCCTGGCTTTGGACTGTGATCCTCAGCTCTCATTCTCCTGAATAGCTAGAATGGCAGGTGCGAGTTGCTGGTGCCCAGCTTCCACTTCAAGTTTCTAAGTGGTGAATAGGAGATAATAGTCCCATGAGACCTTTTGTGTCTGGGATAGTTTGGAACCGAGATCGTCATATCTCAGCTTCCTAAATAGGAAGGATGACAGACCTCACCTACAGTTGCCTAAACTGTAACACTCTTTTGCAAGAGGGTTCTTGGCTCCACATGGTAGGGTGCTGTCCATGGGCCCAACAGGGAAGGGTCAGTGACTAGGCCCTGAGTTCAAGGTTCACGACCAAGAAAAATAAACCAAAACAATTGTCTTCAGGAGACAACTCACTGGAGTTAGGTACATACATAATTTTGGCACTGACAGGGGGACATATCTGAGCCTCAACTTCCTCATCTGCATAATCATCTGACTTGTGGAACTCTTACAAGGATCAGGTCAAAGAATGTACCCCATGAAGGACTCATCACATAGCTGTATCCCACAAGCTGTCATTAGTATTAGGGTGTTTTCATCAGCATCACCATTCTTTCAGAAACACATAACAAATACAAAGTTCACATTTAATGATTAAGAGGGGTGGGTTTTTTTTGGGAAGTGGAGTCAGCCACGGGGATTACACTGAAAGTTTGGGGGTACTGTCCTAAGATCTTTTGCTCAAGGCTAGAGCTCTACCACTTTGAGCCACAGTTCAGAGTTTCACAGACTTCCTGCCAGGGCTGGGTTTTAAGCCTACCAGTGTTAGGTCTCAGTCCCCGAGTATCTTGGATGACAGAGGTGAGTGAGCCAGCAGCATCTGATTCTGTGGAGCTGGGTTACAGTGGTTTACCTCTGGCTAAGTCAGGTTTGAGGGCAGCTGTCAGAACCAGACTCTTGGCTTGCTCTGTGCTGAGGTATTTTCAGTGCTATCATTATATAGTTGCACTCAGAACATTCTATCTTTTTTTTTGGTGCCTTTCCTGGGTCTTGAGTAAGAGTCTAGACACAGTCCCTAAGCTTTTATGCTCAAAGCTAGTGCTTGACTGCTTGAGCGACAGCAGGACTTCTGGATATTTCTGTGCACACTGTAGTGAGGAATCGAACCCAGGGCTTTGTATGTACTAGGCGAGCACTTTACCACTGAGCTCCAGTAGTGACAAGAATATAAACAGATAGATTGTGTAGCTTGGTAGATAGATATGTAGATAGATAGATAGATAGATAGATAGATAGATAGATAGATAGATAGATAGATAGATAGATAGATAGATAGATAGATAGATAGATATAGATAGATAGATAGATAGATAGATAGATAGATAGATGGATGGATGGATGGATGGATAGATAGATGTAGATGTAGATGCATAAAACAAGAGAGAGATGTCTATATACTATGAAATTGCATATACGATATTACTACTGATTATTGGCAATTAAATTATACCTTCCTTTTTTTAAGAATTATGATTGAATACATAATAAAACATTAATTGAAAATTAGTCAATGTAGTGTAATTGTGTATAATTTTATAATACAATCCTACACTACTAATTTAATTTTTACTTTTATAACATTCCATTTGTATGGATATATATGGGAATGTGTTTCTTAGAATCTCCGCCATTCATTGGTGGCAATCCCGGGATTCAACCTCCAGACCTAAGTTGCCAGTTTCAGCTATGGCTTCCTTAATAGAATAGCAAACATCAGCAATGCAAGGTCACGTACACTTTCTGGGCCTTGTCTTTTACATGCAGGATGGTTACAATACAAAGGGAAAAATAAGTAAAACCACCTTCTTGAACTTCTCAGTTTTATGCTCCTCCTTTTTATTTTTATTTTTGCCAGCCTCAAGATTTGAACTCAGGTCCTAGGATCCAAGGGTTTGTTGTGGCAGAGATGCCAAAATTGAGTGCAAGCCCTGTGCTCAGGCAATAACAACAACAACAACAACAACAACAACAATAATAATAATAGGGCCTTGGCTTGGAATTTGCACCATTTTTTCTGGCAGGCCTTGTATTTGAACTCAGGGTCTGGATAACCGTGGCAGTATGGGTGAAGGGGAAAGGCTCACTGTCCTTGAAGACAAGAAACTCAGACCAGTTCCCAGGGTATGAATTGAAGCCCCAAAACTGAAAAAAGTAATATTAACATATGAGATCTACTAACATACATGGGTTTAGTGCATATGATGTTTATTACCCATATTTAATTAGCATTCTTACACATATAACATTTCTTTTATTACATCATATCACATAGGATATATTTGCATATGGATTATCCCTGATACTTAGACCCAGGACTTTCACAGAAAAGGGAAAAAATGAGTCAAAATTCGCTTCTTACTCCACGAATACATTTTTGGTCATGCTGGGATTTCAACTCATGTCCTACACTGCCAATCGATAAATGGGGTCACAATCTTAGCACACCAGCCTCCGGAAAACTGAGCTGCCAGGAAGTTCTGAGGACCTGTGATCAAGCCACAGGAGTGCTCAATATAGATAGATAGATAAATAGATAGATAGATAGATAGATAGATAGATAGACAAATAGATATAGATAGATAGATGTTTATATATATATGCATACAGAGAGAAGGAATGTGAGGATATTAAATTATACACATTATTAGCAATTATTAGTTATCAAATTATGCCTCCATTTAATGAAATATCCTGGTTGAATACTTATGAAAATATTAAAAATTATTCAATATCCTTCCTTTAGGGGAATTATATCATGGTGCTATAATGGATGATAATCCAATAATTTTTGTGTGGCATTCTAAAATGGAATCATGAATTAACTGCAAATTTAATTATTACTTTTATAATATTCCATTGACATTCACAAAAATAGGAATGAGTTTGTCAGGACCTCCTTCCATTTGTGGGTGGCAGTCCTGGCATTCGAACTCCAGGGCTGGGTAGTTTACTTCGAATGCAAACCATTGGAATGACAACATGAAGATTTCAGATTGTTCCAATTACAAAAAAAGAACAACAAGAAGAAAAGAAACACAGGACCCAGGGGCTCCTGCCTGTAATCCTAGTTCCTCAGGAAGCAGAGATGTGGAGAATGCCAATTTGAATTCAACCAGGGCAGGAAATGCCGCAACACTCTTATTTCAAAGATATCACAGGAAAAAAAACATGAATGGGGCTGTGGCTCAAGAGCAGAGCACTACCCTTGAGCAAAAGGAGCTCAGGGACAAGGCCTAGGCTCATAGTACAAACACGGAACTGCCCCCCGCCAAAGGAGGCAATAAGTCCATATCTCTGTGTATGGATGGATGATGTATGGATGATGGGCATTCAGCAGGTTGCCCATGCCCAGTCCCCCAACCTGGGAAAGCTGGGACAAACCTTCAGAGAGTACTAAGTCTAGGCTGGCAAATTAAACAAAGCATTCTTCTCTTCCATTTAATAACTGAAGCTTTATATTAGGGCTGAGGTGTCCCACCGGGACACCTTACTGCCAGCCACTGCCTCCAGGGAGACCACAGTTCCTAGACTGTAGGAGTTGTCAAAGTTTCTGGCTCCATATTCTCTATCCCTCCATAGGATGTGAGCCTAGACCTCTGGGGCCTGGTGGCTATCAGTCATTTATCATTCCTCATTGCCTAGTCAAAGGCTGGTCCCAAATCTTGACAAAGATATGAAATAGTCAGCAATTTCTATGCCAAAAGAGGTATGCCAATAAATCTCACCCTCATAACTCCCGTTAGAAGTGAACCTTGGGCTGTGAATGTGGCTTAGTGGTAGAGTGCTTGCCTAGCATGCATTAAATCCTGTTCGATTCCTCAGTACCACACAAATAGCAAAAGCCAAAAGTCGCACTGTGGCTAAAGTGATAGCCTTGAGAAAAAGGAGCTCAGGAACTTGCCCAGACCCTGAGTTCAAGTATGAAGACAGGCAAAAAAAAGTGAACCTGGTGAGACATATTTTTCTGGAACTCAGAGGAGGACCAAGTTTATAGGTAAGAGGTAGGGTAAAGGGCAGGTGCTGGTGGCTCACCCTTGTAAGCTACTCAGGAGGCTGAGATTTAAGGATCCCAATTGCAGGCAGGAAAGTCTGTATGAGAAATTTTTCTCCAATTAAACACCCCAAAAGCCAGAAATAGATCTGTGGTTCAAGTAGTACAGTGCTAGCCTTGAGCACAAAAGCTCAGGGATAGGATAGCATCCAGGCCATGAATTCAAACCAAGGACAGTCACACACACACACACACACACATACACACACACACACACACACACTCACACACACACACACACACACACACACACACACACACACACACACACACACACATCTAGATAGAGCATTTTCCAGTCAGCCTGCAAAAATTCCATCTCTAGCAACTCAATATAAAAAAGAGGGACAAGGGAAAGAAATATTTGCTCCAGGAGTAGATATAACCAGTGTCAAAATTCTGAGGGAGTTTTAAGATGTGGATACAGGACAGAGAGCCTTAGGCAGAAGGTACAGCATGGGCAAAGGTCTTGAGGTGTGATGTAGAGCAGGTGGTGTGGTTGAATATAGGCTCTGTGGCTTCAGAAAAGTCTGGCAGGACATTCAAGGCTAGGTCAAGGTTTATACTTGAGTCACAGGGTAGACGGTGGGGTTCCTAGAATGAGGCCCACGGGGAAGATTAGCTTGGCTTTACACCAGGGACCCCAGTCATTTCCTGTGGCTAGAAGCCTTTTTTTCACAGCTCCTGACCTTCAGACCTCCTTTTCATGGAGGAGTCAGGGCAAATGCAGGGAAGAACACTTGCTTAAGAAAAGCTTCTCGCCCCAGGCTATCAGTGCTATACTGTAAATCCTACCTAGTCAGGTGACTGAGATAGAGATTGACAGTCAAGCCAGTTCAGGGGAGGAAAATTAGTGAGACTCTTCTTGCTGATGAACTACCAAAAGCCAGAAATGGAGCTTTGGCTCAAGTGGTAGAGTGCTAACTTTGAGGAAAAATGTTAAGAGACCAGAGCCCAGACCCTGAGTTCAAGCCCCAGTACTGGCACAGAAAAAATAAAGAAAAGCTTTCAGGATTTCCTAGTCCATTGTGGTGAAAGGCCAGGTCAGCCGGGCACAGGTGGCTCATATCTGTCCTCCTAGCTCCTCAAGAGTCTGAGATGTGAGGATCGCAGTTCAAATCCAGCCCGGGCAGGAAAGTCAGGGAGACTCTGATCTTCAAGGAACTTCCTGAAAACCGGAAGTAGTTCTGTAGCTCAGGTGGTAAAATTAAGAACTGGGGAAGAGAGCCCATGCCCAGAGTTCAAGCTCCATGATCAACACCTGGCCTGCTTGGACCTCACTAGGTGGCTCTAGGCAAAATACTTTCCAGTGGGGCCCTGAGGGTCTCCCAATGTCTAGGTGTCCTGCAAGTCTTGAGGCAATTGTAGGAAATGGCCTGTTTGTAGGCCATTGCCTACAGAGCAGGCCACAGTACCAGAGAAGGGTCAAGTCTTGGGGCATGGAGATTATCAGAATGGCATCTGTCATCGGTTCACTGTGGATCTGAGCAATAATCGCCATCTCAGACCACGGTTCTGGGCCAGGAGGGGCAGGAGTTTTAAAAATGTCACACCGGGTAACATCCACTCACACAGATATCACAAGAGTGAATTTGTCAGGCACACCTTGGGCAGGTATTGAGTTGAGCTCATGAAAATCTTGTAGGCTCAGGAATCCACAGCCAACTGGCTGTTGCTTATAACAGTCACTATCACAGGAGTCCAAGGGCTTGGAACCCTGCTTTCCTCACCAGGGCTTGGGTGTAGATGAAGGTCTACAAACGTGGGCTGACTACAAAGGAGCATCCCTAGTGTCCTTCCCTTGGTCCTGTGGCCCTATGCAAGGATGGAGGGGTAGGTTCCATGGAACTTAGTGCCATGGCCCAGACCCCTCAGCCCAAGAAGGACTTAGGGAGAAACCAATTGATCTGGATTGAGAGTTTACTGTGACTATTCCTCAGGATTGCCCTCAGTTCTAGCTCAGCTCATCATTGCCTCCTTCCACTCTCTCTGTATGTGTGTGTGTGTGTGTGTGCATGAGCAAGTACACATCTTGGTACTAGGGCTTGAACTCACTTTTTTTCATTCATGGCTAGCACTCTACCATTTGAGCCACAGCTTTTTTCCAGCTTTCCGTTGGTTCTTGGGAGAGGAGAGTTTCACAGACATTTCTTGTTGTGCTGCCTCTGAATGGCAATCCTCAGATTTCAGACTCCTGAGGAGCTAGGAATATGAGACATGAGCTATTAGCATCTGGCCACACTTTTCTTCTTGGCTAAAACAGACTACCTCTCTCCCAGCTGAGCACCCATCTACAGCTACCCTTCGTACTCCAGGTTTCAGATGAAATATAACCTCCTCCCCTGAGGATAAAGAAATGGGATCATGTTTAAGCTTTATGTTCTCCACACAATCAGGGGCTGGTGGGAGTTGAAGTGGAGGTCAGAGATCTAGGCCAGGGCAAGTAGACAGCTGTTAGAACAGAAGAGAGGATGAAAAAATATCCTTGCATCTGGATGCCAATGGCTCATGCCTATAAACCTAGCTACTCAAGGCTGACACTGGAGGATCAATCAAGATTAAAAGCTAGCCTTGGCAGACTCTTATCTCCAATGAATCACCAAAAAGATGGGAAGTGGTGCTACTGTAGTTCAAGTGGTACAGCACCAATCTTGTGCAAACAAGCTGAAGGATAGCTCCTAGGCTCTGAGTTCAAGCCCCGGTACACACACACACACACACACACACACACACACACACACACACACACACACACACACACACACACACACAAACACACAGAAACACATACACAAACAAACAAACATCCTTAGCAGGTGCCAGTGGCTCATACCAGCAATCCTAGGTACTCAAGAGGGTGAGCTCTTAGGGTGGTAACTTGAAGCCAGCCCAGGCAGGAATGTATATGAGACACTTATGACTACTAAACTACTAAAAAAGATGAAAGGTGAGTTGTGGTTCAAGTGTTAAAGTGTTAGTTTTGAGCAAAGGAAGCTCAGGGACAGTGCCAAGCTCTGAGTTCCAGCTCTAAGATTTTTTTAAAGACACCCCCACCCCAATCAGGCCATAAATCCAGATTTTGGTCATCCTAGATCTCACTTCTGCTCCTGCCACTTCCACAGCACAAGTAGCCAGTGTGTGGCCAGCACTGGGTTAAGAGGTGAACTAACACAAGCGGGGCATTGCCAGATCAAGGCTAATGTCTCAGAACATTGAGGTACTGGCCATACCAGTCTCATCCCACAGTACCCTGGCCCTGGAATCTAAAGTCTGTGTCTCTGTATTCTGGGCATCATTGTCTAGAATGACCTGAGAGGCCCCCTGGGCCTGGAAGTTAGACTTGCTTGTGATAAGGTACCTTGACATTTCCTAGATACTGACCGACACTTCCAAGCCACCTTGGCTTCACCTCCCATGTAGCCCCAGATCATCCTTGCTTGGGCAGCCTTCAGTCAGCTATCAAGCTGGATCTGGCCAGAGCCACTGGCAATCACCCTTCCCCCACTCCACTGCCAGCCTGCTGGGAGTGGGACGTGCAGCCATATGCCCAGCTGAGGAAAAGGACAGGACAACGTATGACTGACCCTGTCCCCCAAGAGGCAGGGGAGAACATATGCCAGCTGGCACTGAGGACCCAGAATCCCCTGGAGGCGAACAAAGATATGGACAGCCGGTCTTGGGCCCCAAAGAAAAGCTGGTATATGCGGGTCTCTCATCTGAGGTCAGGAAGAGGCAGACAGGCACCCTAGAAGTGGACAGAGAAAGACGAGGGAAAAATACACACACACACACATACACACACACACACACACACAGAGAGAGAGAGAGAGAGAGAGAGAGAGAGAGAGAGAGAGAGAGAGAGAGAGAGAGAGAGAGAGAGAGAGAGAGAGAGAGAGATAATGCAAGGCCTCAGCAGTCCCAGAACACCTGAACATCCTAATCCCTGGAAAGATGTCTCTACCATCCTCAGACCAAATGTAGACAAAACTCAGAGCCTCTCACACATCTGAAATAGCTCATAACTCAGCATGGCATTTCCAACTATACAAACCGCTATGAAGAAAACTCAGCCACCTTATTTTTGGTTGTTGGTTATGGGGTTTGAACTTTGAGCCTGTGTGCAGTCCCTCGGCTCTTCAGCTGAAGGTGTGCGCTCTACCACTGGAGCATAGCCACTTCCAGTTTTCTGGTGGCTCACTGGAGATAAAGTCTCTCAGACTTTCCTGCCCGACCTGGCTTTGAACTGTGATCTTCAGATCTCTGTCTCTTGAATAACTAGGATGACAGTTGTGAGCCAAGGGCAGCTCCTGGCTTTAACCACCTTCTTACACCCTGGGGAAACCCAAATTGTCAGGCCACAAAGCACATGCAACCTTTCACTTCAGACTTTGACACAAGCATCCAAAACCATTCTTCCTTTAATGGAGAGAATAACATTGACAATACCCTTCTACCCCTGCTCCCATTTGCCCACTCCTTGCCTAAGATAGGATACAACCTCTGGAGTTCTTGGTAAGGCAATGCACATCCTGCTGTGACTTCACACTGGGGCAAACCTGGGGAGTTCTTAGAAATGTCTGTACACTGAGGCCAGCACCTGTTCTCCCAACCACAACAACCCCACTCCATCATCTCTTGCAAGCAAGGGGTGTCATTCTTTTTGTATTTTTGGTTGAGGGGCCTGAATTCAGGGCTTGGGTACTGTCACTGACAATGATGTTTTGCTCAAGGCCAGTGTTCTACCACTTGAGTCATGGTGCCACTTCTTGTTGGAGATTGGTGATGAGACTCTCATGGGACTTTCCTGCCTGGGCTGAGAAACAAGATCCTCTGGGCTTAGCCTCCCAAGTAGCCAAGATGACAGGCATGAGCCACCAGCGCGCGGCTTATGGTGTCTCATTCTTTAGAATTTCCACCTCATCCTCCTCTAGACACTATCACCTAGACACTCTTCTACCTCCCTCAGGGACAGCAAATGGAGGCTCTGAATCTGGGTGGGGCCATGGGCATTAAAGTGCCCCCTTCAAATCACTACCCCTCTCTAAGCTCCCATCTTCCTCCTCTGGATGGCCTGGTCTTCCGAGGCAGATCAGACCCACTAGGACTTCTGGGGCCTGCCCTGTATCCCACCCGCCCCACCCAACCAGTACCTGAGAATGCAGCAAGCTGCTCCATGTTTCGATGGAAGACGTTGGGAGGGTTGCTGATAAGCAGGTCTAGGGTTGCTCTGGAGAGAAGGAGTGTCCAGATCCCCTCTATCAAAAAGGAGACACAAAACATGGATGGATCTACAACAAGCTACAGGACATAGCCACACACATGTCACCGAGGTCCCTTAGAGTGCTGTTTTATGTTGACAGTCTTGGGGCTTGACTTCGTGGCCCAGGCACTGTCCCCGAGTTACTTTTGTTCAAGGCGAGCACTCTTCCACATGAGCCACGGTGCCACTTCTGGCTTTTTCTGTGTATGCGGGACCTAGGAATTGAAACCAGGATTTCCTTTGTGCCACGCGAGCCACCTACTGCTAAAACAAAATCCCAACCCTGGATAGCTGTTCTGTGAACCCTTGGGCCTGTCTAGGGACAGCCTTGCACATCTTTACCGAGTTTCTCACCAGCAGCCCTAGCTGGAAATGAACATACTCTGCTATGTTTTCCTTTATCTACATAATCTTTGCTCTCTGTGCTTCCTGTCAGATCCTCCTTGTTAAGCAATATCCCTTTTCAAGTGCTGTCTCTAAGAAGCCCACTCCAATCACCCTGGAAGAGGGGATCTTTTCCACTCTGCAAGCTGCCGATCTTGCCATGCTCTGTCTTCCAGCTGATGTGGGTTGAGAGCGCACAAAGGCGAAGGCCTGGCTTCCATCACCCAATTTCTGAAGGCTCTGATACACTACCCAAATACCAGTGCTTTATTGCACTCCGTGACAAGGCACTCGAGGCCCAGGCAGTCTGGGGGCAACAAATGGGGCCATTTCTTTTTGTGGGCTTGAACTGAGGATCTGGGAGCTGCCTCTCTGAGTTTTTGTGCTCAAGGCTGGTACTCTACCACTTGGGCCAAAGCTCCACTTCTGTTTTTTTGGTTGTTCCATGGTGAGTAGAAACTCACTGACTTTTCAGCTTATGGGTGGCTTTGATCCTCACATCTCTGCTTCTCAAGTAACCAGGTTGTCAGGTGTGAGCCTGAGCCAGGGGTGACAGGCACCAGGGCCTTTCTTTTGAGCTTCTGTTTATTTCCTGTCAACTAACAAACCCTAGTTAAAATAGTCATTTACAGCGGATCAAGTTCCTCTCCTAGGTCAGTTAATCCAAGGAGATAAAGTGTCTTTGGAAAAGGCTAGTCTGAGTTGGCTAGGTGAGTGTGTGTGTGTTTGAGTATGACTTTCGAGATTACCTACCCCCATCTCTCTGGTACTTCATTCTCCCAGTGGTCAGTACATCCAGGATCCCCCCACCCCAAGGAAGGTGGGTAGAGGAGGTTATGTAAGGTCACACCAAGTGGGATGATCTGAATTCTATCCCACAACTGAAGCCAGGAGAGATAATAGAAAGAAGGAGAGGTTTAGAGGAACATCAAGGGAAGCCCCTTACATTTGGCTACAAGTACCAGAGAGAAGACTGAATCCACCCCTTTTGGTAGTAAGATAACAGGTGCCCACTATTAATTTATTTTATGTTTTTGTGAGTCCTACATCTTGGATTCAGAGCCTGAGTGTCACCCCTGAGCTTCTTTTACTCAAGGCTGAGGCTCTAACACTTGAGCCACAGCACCACATCTGGCTTTTTTGTGGGTGGGGGAGGTGATTTATGGGAGATAAGGATCTCTCAGACTCTCCTGCCTGGGCTGGCTCTGAGTCATGACCATCAGACCTCAGCCTTCCGAATAACCAGGATGATGGGTGAGATCCACTGGCACCTGACTGCCACCATCCTTGTATAATCCCCTAGAGCCAGTGCCAGGCCACCCTCACTGAACCCCCTTTGTTGTGAGTGGGAAGCAGACATGAGTGGGTTTGATACTTCAACAGCCTACCTACCTTTGAGCATTGTTCCGGGTCAGTCTGATGGCGGCTTTTTCCTTATCCACAGCAATGACTTGGCTCTGTCACAAGAACAAATGTCCCCCAGGAGGTGTTAGGTCTCGGATCATTCCTCGGCACACCGACCCCACTCCCCGAAACAACACACCCCAGCAAAGTGAAGTAGATATAGAATGAATTCATTCTTATAATCGGGGTCTGGCCAGATAAGTGGCAGTGAGGATCAGAGGCTGAGGATCATGCTGTGCAGTTGGACAACACGACACCTCCTCATCCATTTTCCTTTAACTGTCTTAGCAAATGGTATTTGGGAAGGACGCACCAGACGGTTTGAAAATGAGTAACCATCACGGTCTAGCCCAGGCACAGAGGGCTTACCTCAAGGAGCTAGTTCAACAGGCTGAGTGAGAAAGCTCCTGACCCACAGCCGAACTCTAAATTGACAGGGCCACCTTGGATCCCAGACACTTGGGGACATTGGACCACCTCCTCCAGCACCCATTCATCATGTTCCTGTGAGATAGTGAGAGAGAGAGAGAAAGTCAAAAGTACACTTAAGCCGGTGCCTGTGGCACAGGCCTATAATGGTAACTACACAGGAGATTGACATATAAGGATCATGGTTCATAGCCAACCCAGGCAGGAACGACTGTGAAACTCTTATCTCCAAAGAACCACCAGAAAACTGGAAGTGGTGCTGTGGCTCAAGTGGTAGAATGCTGGCCTTGATGTGAGGAGCTTGGAGACAGTGCCCAGTCCCAGAGTTCAAGCCCCACAACTGACAATAAGTGGACTTCCCACCACAAGAAGTGGACTGAATAGCAATCATTGTCCTAGGGAGCATGGCAGAGAAGTCAGGCCGAGCTTCCTGTCAGCTGGGGGCCGTGTGTAGGTCACCCAGGTTCTCTGTGCCTCATTTTCCCTAGCTACAAAACTGAACAGAGAAGGATCCACTTCCTCATGGCGATAGGTAAGGATGAAAGAGAGCCATGTTTTGTTTCATATTCCCATACCTGCAGCATGATAAATAATAGGCCCCATTTGAACCCTTTCTGAGTATCTTCCTGTCATATGCTCACATAATTGCCAAGAAACGTATCTGATGACCGCTCCCTCTATGCCTGGCCCTGCCCCACAAATCCCCCTGTATTGATCCCTTGTTTCCTCACAATTGTCCTGTGAGGAGACTGAGGTCCACCGGTCAAGACCCAACTCAGATCTTCAACTGTGATCAGGAATCGGCTGCCATGGACTAAGAGTTTGGGACAATCCATCTCAACCGATGACTGAGCATGGTGTTACATATCCAGCATCCCAACTACAGAGGACCAGGTGTGGGGGCCAATGCCTGTCACAGGAGGACCGCCATCCAGCCCAGCCTGAGTATGTATTGAGTCTCTATCTCAGAAATGACCAAGGCAGAAAGGCTTGGCTCCCATGGCAGAAGATGTGACTGGAAAGCCTAAGGCCTTGAGTTCAAACCCTAACATACCAAAAAGAATCAGAGGCCTGGTGCCAGAGACTCAAGCTTATAATCCTAGCTACTCAAGAGGCTGAGATCCGAAGATCACAGGTCAATATTTAAAATAGGGTTGGCCTCGCCCATCAGATGTCATGATAAGAAGATCCAGAGTCTGATCCATGCCAATATGCTCCATACTAACAGGGCTTGCATCCTTAGTAAGTGCTTGCCACGCTGTCTGTCCCCTTGGGGAACCACCCCCTGTGGGCCCCATCTCCAGGTCCTCCCAAGCTCCCACTGTCACCAACCAGGCCCAAGGTAGTAGACAGTTCCAAGGCACACAGATCCCTTGGTCTTATAACTTAGCCGTGTTGAGTCACCTTCAAGCATCTCACCATTCCAGGCCCCCAGACCTCAGCCATAAAGCCCATGCACCGCCCAAAGACAGCGGTGAGAAGTTACCAAAGGTTCAGGCTCTCTTTGTTACAACCCACTTCTACACACACACACAAAGCCAGCACAGGTGGCTCCTGTCTGTCATCATAGTTACTCAAGAGGCTGAGATCTGAGGATCACTGTTCAAAGCCAGGAAAGTCTGTGAGGCTCTTGGCTACAGTGAACCACCAAATAGCCAGACATGGCACTGTGACTCAAGTGTCAGAGCACTAAATTTGAGCACAAAAGCTCAGGAACAACACCTAGGCCCTGAGTTCAAGACACAGTTTTTCTACCTCCAAACACAGACACAGACACAGACACACACACATACACACACACACACACACACACACACACACACACACACACACACACACACACACACAAACACAAACACACACACGCAGATAGCCCAAGGCTTCAGCAGTCCCTGGGAATAGAAACATGAACTTCCTTCATTAGGATCACATCCCACCCCCGAGAAGGTGGCACTCCTGGCCTCAGACCCACTGTAGACAAAACAATGAGCCTCTCACATATCTGGAATATCTCATAGACCCATGGCATTTCCTACCATACACACTGCTATACGGAAAATTTAGTCTTCTCTTTTTTTGTTGTTGGTCATGGGGTTTGATCTCTAGGCCAGGGTGCTGTCCCTCAGCTCTTGAGCTGAAGATGAGCACTCCCCAATTGAGCCACAGCACTACTTCTTGTTCTCTGGTAGTCCATTGGACATCAAGTCTCACAGAGTTTTCTACCCAAGCTTGCTTGGAACCACGGTCTTCACATCTCAGCTTTCTGAGTAGCTAGGATGACAGTAGTGAGCCACTGGCGGCTTCCAGTTTGAGCCACCTTCATGTACCCAGAGGAAACCCATTTCACCAGGCCACAAATTTCTTACAACCCTTGACTTCAGACTTTGACACCCAGCATCCAAATCCATCCTTCAATGGAGAGAATACAGACAAAACAATCCTACCCCTGCACCTATTCGCCCAATCCCTGCCTGCCACAGGCCACGTCTTCTTGAAGCTGTGTCTTCAAACTGGGGCAAACTTGGGGAGTTCTTAGAACTGTCTGTATATTGAGGCCAGCACCTGGTCTCCCAACCACAGCATCCGCACCCCTCCAAACACATACCTCCACCATCCTTTGCAGGCAAAGATGTCTTAATTTATTTCTTTTTTTTCTGCTGTGGGGCTTGAACTCTGTCCCTGAGCTCTTCAGCTCAAGGCAAGCACTTAACTACTTGAGCCACAGCACCACTTCCAGTTTTCTGGCAGTTCTCTTGATCATAAGAGTCTCAGGGTCTTTCCTGACCAGGCTGGTTTTGACCCATGGTCCTGAGATCTCAGTTCCTGAGTACCTAGTATGACAGCTATGAGCTACTGGCACCCGGTGAAACTTACAGTTCCATGCTTGTCATCCTATCCCCTCAGGAATCTGAGATCTGAGGACTGCATTTGGATGCCACCCTTGGCAGCAAAGTCCATGAGAACTCTTTATCTCCAATTAAACACCCAAAAAAGTTGGCAGTGGAGCTGTGGCTCAAATGGTAGAGTGCTAGCTTTGAACATCAAAGACAAGGGATAGGACCCAGTTCCTAGTTTCAAGCTTTTTCTAGCAAAGACCTACCCAAGAAAAGGAAGCAGGTGGGCACACAGGAGCTCGAAGTTAACACATAATACTCAAGACTCCAAGAATAGACCCCCTCTGGCTCTGATTCTCTAGATTCTATGGCCTACATTATGGCAGTCTTAGATGGGACTGACCATGCACCAAATTAGGACATTCAAGTACAATCTCATACTGAGGATCCCCTGACCTTATCAAAGACTCAGTATTTGTCACTGTACTGCCTCAACACTGGGCAGTGAGGTGAGTTCTAGTTATGCAACCACAAGATGTGGGAACAAAAGTATTTCTCAGCCAAGGGATGCAGACTGGAGGAACCTAGGTCCCTCTCTCTTGGGAAGGGGAAAAGGGCTCATCCATCCCAGCAATGTTCCTAGGTTATGAGTATCCTCAAAGAAACAAACCCACTCAGAGCCCAGTGCCTCTAGTTTTCCCACCAGCCTCTACCCAACCCTTCTTTCGGCTGGCCCTCTCTTAATCCCAGATCTGCCATCTACACAAAAGGCTGAGCCAGCAAACAGACCCACCTCTGCCTCTGAAAATGGCAGTCATGGGGTCCTAGCGCCCCCTCGAGGAAGTCTTAGGGCAACACAGGTCCCGACTCCCGTCCTCATTCCCTGGCAGTCCTGTGACAGTGGCATGCTTACCTCTGTCTCTGGTCGAGAAATGAACACCGGGGATGTAATCTTCAGATTGAGCCCTGGAAATACCAGTCCCCAAAGTTGTACTGCACAGGCATCCTGTGGTGGATGACAGTCAGGTGGTTAACAGGCACCAGGACTTTTAATACCCATGTGGTTGGGTCAAAAGCTCTATCAGTGATGGTCTAGGTTGACAGGCGAGGTCAAAGCTCCAATGTCCTAACACACCTGACCTAGGATTGTCCTCCCTCTTCATCTTTCTTTTTATCCCTTGCTGCCCGCCCCTTGACACTCCATCACCCTAAATCCCTCTAGCCCTTAGACATCTCCTTCTTATCTGACCAGAAAATAAACTCGTAGGGGCCAGAGATGACTGAAACCTGGTGACCCACCCTGAGCCCAAGGGTCTACCCCAGGCTGTTTCCATCTGCAGTCGGTGACCACAAAGCTCCTGGATGTCATGAAGTTGGTGAGGGGTCAGTGGCTTCGTCCTACATACTTTATGCTCTGAAATTGTCCCCACAGAGATTGTGAATGGTTGGCTCCCTTGATCCAGGGACTCCTAACCAAGGCTTGCATGTTCTTCCTTCTTCCTTCATTTCTTCTTTTTCTCTCTCCGTAATTGCATTCCCTCTCTTTCCTTTCTTTTTCTCACTCCTGGGCCTTGAACTCAGAGCCTGGGTGCTGTCCCTGAGCATTTTTACTCAAAGCCAACAGACTATAGCTTCAGCCACACATCCACTTCTGGCGTTTACTTTTTGGTAGGTAGTTGGAGATAAGAGTCTTACAGGCGTTCCTGCACCTGCCTTAAGCCTCTATCCTCCCATCTCAGCCTCCTAAGTAGCTAGGATGACAGGCGTGAATCATCAGCATCCAACTCAAACCAAGGTTTCTTCATGTGCTTTGGATCCAGCACTGGAACCTTTCATCGTCTATGAAACCCCCAGAGACTGGCACACACTGTAACTGTTTGTTGGATAAATAAATGAGCACCTTCCTATGACAATACTACAGAAAAGTCCCATCTGATAGAGGTAAGCATCTTGGGGTAGGAGGAAAATCCTGATGTAGCTGTTCCACAGTTCTCCCTCCTTCCTCTTCCCACTCTCCTGGTGCCACTGCACTTAACTCTTTTGGCTCTGAGGAAGTGAGCCTACTCGCTGGATTCTGGGGCCTCTGGGATGCCTATCTTCTCAAAGATCTCTGTCCAGCAGCTGACCATCTCTGTGGCACTCAATTCCCCACATAGGTATGAACGAGGTTGCCTTGAAGGCCTGGCTGAGGGGGCCTCCTCTCCTCCCCCTGGAGCTACACAGGCTGGTCTACCATATCCGGCCCCCAAGTTTCATGTTGCAGAGAAAGGATCCTTGAGGCATCCTGGGTTTCTGAATCTCCAAGAGTCCAGTGCAGGTGCTGGGAAACATCTCTGCTCACAGCTGGCTGGCTGGGGATGGTGAGGTCACAATCTCTGCTCCCCTGATGTCCTCGACTGTGGGGGTCACCCTAGAAAGAGCAGGAAGAAAATCAACAGCTTCCAGAGAAAGGCAGTCAAGGCACGACATTCATAGCAGGACACCATCTGGCTTGGGAACTCTGCCTGTGCTTCTTTGAATGTCATTGTCTGGTGGCTGAAATGGTCCATCTAATTTGACCCATAATCCCAGGTGTTAGTGGAAATTGTCAGCTTCAAGATAAAACCCTGGAAAACGTGGCATTTCATTTGCCCAATCAAACTTAAAGGGTTCCAAAGTCAGCAGTCCCCTTTTCCTTCCAGACAGCCTACAGCAAGTTACAGAAACTAGCATTCAGAGAGCCCTAGCTAACTGCCACAGCCTGATACTGAGCAGCTTCCAGCAGGGGGAATGCACTTGCCTACCACTGCCCAGCTATAAACTGCCCAGTGGGATACAGATTTGAGTCTCCAGGACCCCAAGGAGGACTGCCCACCGGTTCACTGGCCTGGGAGGGAATCCTTGTCACCAGTGGGGGCCCAGAGCCCCCTGCCCAGTTGCCCCTGGACACAGTCAATGCTCTGGATAAGGTTGCCCTCTCATCCTTGGTCATGGTGAACCATGTGCCATGTCACACCATTCACCACTCCCCAGACCCTCCTAGCTTCACAGTCCCTGCTCTACTCCCCCCATCTCGTTCATTAACTATGTTTGGCAGACACATTCCCAACTCTTGCATTAGCTCCAACCATACACCACACGAGAGCAGACTGTCTGGATAGAAGAGTATGACGTCAGTCGCACTCGCCTCATGAGCTGAAGACAGAAGGACAGGTGTCCACTCTGGTCTGTGATTCACACAGGCCTCCTAGGGGAGACCCACCCAGGCCCAGCAGCTACTGTGGGCTATAGGAAAGGGGAAAGAGATAGTTGGAAAGGAATGTCTACTGAAACTTTCCCAAAGGAGCCATGAAACGATGAAGGAGAAAAAAAATTATGGCTGGACTCATACTTGGCATTGATGAAAAAGAACAACAAATACACACACATACACATAAATAAAATGCTTTTGTTCTTTTTAGACAATGACTTAAATATGTTTTCATTGTTCTCATCTCCCTGCTCTCTGAACACACACACACACACACACACACACACACACACACACACACACACACACACACACACACACACAAATCCAGACATGTGACAGAAAACTTTTCAATGCAGCACCTGCAATTTGCCAACTGATCATTCACCTGAGCACAGACAGGCTGTATATGGAGAGAGATGATTCTCTCTCTCTCTCTCTCTCTCTCTCTCTCTCTCTCTCTCTCTCTCTCTCTCTCTCTCTCTCTCTCTCTCTCTCTCTCTCTCTCTTTCTCATGCTTACACACACACACACACACACACACACACACACACACACACACAATAAACTCAGAACAGTGCCTCTCCTGAGTTTGTTGGTTCCTTTTCTGGGACAAGGTACAAGCTGGAGCACAGGGGTTCCCTTGTCAAACCAGGGGCTCCCACCCAAGGGAGCACTGCTCTAATAACGCAAAACCACTCTGCCTCTCCCTTTCTCAAGGCCCAGACCCTTTCCCTTGGGAATAACTAGCCTTGACTCCCCATTCACCAAAATCCCAGGCCAGGACACTGGGTGAAGTTGTCCCAAGATAGGTGGCTCCTCAGCGCCGGGACTGAAAACAAGCAGGGGGTCCTGGTGCCCCAGAGGGGTGTCAAACATGGGGTGGGGGCAGTGTTGGTGAAATGTATGGGGTCCTAAAGGCTGCATACATGGACAGGCTTACAGCCTAGATGCTTCTGGGTGCCTTGGTAGATTCTTGGGAAGGACTAGGAGACCAGATGGACCGGGAGCCAGCAGATACTGGAAGAGCTGGAAAATGTGATCAACCTGTGAGTGTTGTTGACAGCTGAGGTGGGGGAGCAGGCCAGGTGTATGTGTGTCGGATGGGGTGTGTTCCTCCCAGACATTCACCTTATATCTGACTCCAAGTGCCCTCACATACCTAGTGGGCTCTTCTGGGACCCTCCTCAGGTGAAAGGTTGACCAAGCACAGAAGACAAGGGCTCTCAAAGCCAGGAGGGCCTATCTTCTGCATCCAACACCCCCCACCTCCAGCAAAAAGGAAAAACCAGAGAAGGCAGTTGTGGAGGTGCTGCTCCCCACCTCTGACTAAAGCCACCAGGTGCTCACCAGGGAGAAGAAAGATGCAGATAGCCGGCTCTATGGCTTCCACTGCTCCAGGCCAGGGGCTCTGTTTGGCGACCCCTCCTCACCCATTCCTGCATCTCCCTATTTCCTGGGATACTGGCCACTAATGATGGGGGTGGGCTCCGTGAATCGACAACCACCCCCACCCCTACCCCTAGGGCATATTTGTGACAGGGACATGGCAGACTGTGGGGTGTGGGGCAGGCGATAGTAGGACAGGAGATGGGAGGCAGGAGGTGCGGGTCTGGGTCAGCGGGAGAAGGGGTTTGGCAGGAGGGTTCGCAGGGTGCGGGCCATGGGGCAGCCACTCGTATGTGCTGCTGGGAGAAGCTGTAGGTGGTGGCTCCGGGTGCATGCAGGCCCAGAGTCCAAGTACCAGGATCCAGGACCTGGTCGGGGCTTCAAGCAGGCCAGGGGCATGCCATCTCTGCTGGGCAATTGCACGAGGCACAACAGGTCCAAGCCAAAAACACCATGTTTGAAAGGCCATGCTGCTGGGAGTGGGCGCGCGTCTGCAGGGGCGTGACAGGGCTGAATGTGGCCTCTGTGCCTCCTCTTCAGCCACGCTGCCCCCACCTCCGCAACTGCGATGGTCATGCTCCCTGCTCTGGGACCTCAGACTCAGGGCTGCCATGTCCATCACGCCTCTGCATTGCTGCCTGTGGTAATGTGCCTGCTGCACAGGCTCCACATGCTCTGCGCTCCCCGCCAGGATCTGCGCTAAGATTGAGGAGGTCACCAGCCGTTGAAGCTGCTTGTCCTTGTGTTTGTGCTCCCTCTTCTCTCTCTTCTCTCTCTCTGCCCCAACCCCTCTCCTGGGCTGCCTTGCTCCCACGGGATGCACCCACCCCCGCTGCCAATGAAGTGTGCCCTGGGTCCCACCCAACCTTCCCTTGGCCATTCCCCCTTCCCCACAGCCCCACCTTCCACCCCTGCTGCAAGCCCAGCCCTGACTGGGCCCTAAGGCTTCTAGGCCATGGCAATTGTAGCCTTACCTCAGCTCATCATTTCCCCCAAACCCAGTACCAGCCCAGGGGATCAAATTTCCCCTCAGCCCCACCACTAGAGGAGACTCTACTCCATCCCCCTCCACTCCACACACCAAGCAGGTATACAGTGACCTGTGTGTGTGTGTGTGTGTGTGTGTGTGTGTGTGTGTGTGTGTGTGTGTTTGCATATGTGTGTGTGTTTGTATGTGTGTGATTGTTGGGGATAACTGCTTCTCAACGACTCAGAACATAGCACCCTTTGAGATGACTCAGCACACAGCACACTTCCAAAAAAACAGCAGAAAGCACCCTGTGTAAAGGACTCAGCACACAGCCCCCTTTGAAGGGCTTAGTACATAGCACCCTGTGTAAAACACTCAGTGCACAGCACCCTTCGAAAAACTTAGCCCATAGCACAATTTTGAAAGCACATACCAGGCTGTGGAAGGACTCAACACATACCACACTGTCAAAGGACTCAGCCGAGAGCACCATTTGAAGGACAGTACAGAGCATCCTGTGTTAGGGTCTCGGCACACAGCATTTGAAAAATTCACCTCCTCCCTCTCTTGTCAATGGCTCAGCACATAGCAGCACCCTTTGGGATGAATTAGCACACCACACCTTTTGAACGACTCAGCATACAGTATGTTGTGTAATGGACTCAGCACACCGCACCCTTTGAAAAACCCAGCACGGCCCATTTTTCTCAGGGACTCAGCACGTAGCATCCTTTGGGATGACACAGCAAACAGCAATTTTTGAGGACTCAGCACAAAACCCCATGTGGGAAGGCCCCAGCAAACAGCACCCTGTGAAGGACTCAGCACATAGCTCACAAGTTCAGCTGTCATTAGAATTAAGGTACTTTCTTCAGAATCACCATTCTTCAGAAACAATTCATAAATCCTACTTGGTTACTTTAAACAACCTGTGTTTTATTGGGGAAGGTCAGCTTGGGGTCTTGAACTAAAAGTTTTGGGGCCCTGTCCCTGATCTCTTTGGTTCAATGCTAAAGATCTAGCACGTTGACCCACAGTTCCATTTTTTTTTTTGCTGATTGCTTTTGACAGGTCTTATGGTGATCAGGAAGGTCAAGTAGGGGTGTCCATGGGCAAAGGCTCTTAGCTGGGCCTGGAGCTGACTTATTCCTTCCTTGTGGCCCTGGAAGCCAGGCCTCCTGGAGCTCTCTTGGCTCAGGGTGGAACAAACCTGCTCTGGCATCACCACTCAGGGTGAGCAAAAATCAGCTTGGCCCTGGTCACTTCCCCCAATTGAACTCTAGAGGATGATGGCAAGGCCCCACACGTTCCGCATCTGGCCACCAGGGAGCAGGAGTCTCCCACCATAGGGATTGTACCTGCGAGTTGTATTTATTCTTGCTTCCCTAGAGTCCCATCATGCTTCAAAGCAACCCTGGGCAGAAAAGTCTTCGAGACTCTTACCTACAATTAACCATTGAAAAGCAAGAGCACTGTGGCTCAAGTGGCAGAGCACTAGGCTCGAGCAAGAAAACAGGGATAGAGCCTAAGCTCTCAGTTCACACAAACACACACACACACACACACACACACACACACACACACACACACACCACATGCATGCGTGACTTCATTACTACCTTGATATCACAAACCTATTGCATCATCACATTGCCATTGTGACATCACAATCACATTGTGACATTTTAATCGGTTATGACCTCTTAGCAACTTTGAAAAAGCATATGGCCTTTGTGACAAAAAATTCAGTTGGTTAGCCATATAATCACTGTGGTCAGTGATTGAGATCAGTTATACCATTGCAATATTACAAACCCTTGGAGGCAGGATCACCAGTGTGACATCATTAACCAGTCCTCCCCTCATAACTTTGACATGATGCCCTTGTGATACATAGGAACATTGTGATCTCATAATCTGTTTTTGACTTCATATTTCAGGAATGACAAGTGATATTAGAAATCTACTCTGATATCATGAACATTATGTCATCACTCTGTCAGATTTCATGAACATTGTGTCACATTGTGACATCACATACCTGTTGGGAGTTCATAACATTTGGGCTAATGTATTACTTTGTAGATCTCACAATCCCATTCTGAATTTATATTCTCATTTGGAGTTATGTACAAGTCATTATGTCGGAAACAAATTTTACAACTTTGGTGGGGGGGAGGGGGAATTGGGGAGGATTGGGTGGGAGGGCAGGGGGAGGATGGAAGGATGGGAAGGGGAAATAAAGGAGGAGGCTATAATGCTTGATAACAAATGTACTCATCATCTTGCCCATGTAATTGTAACCCCTCTGTACAGTATTTTCACAATGAAAAAAGAAAAAATTGAAGTCCAGCCTGCCATTGTGACATCATCAATCCATTGTGACATCATTTACCTATTGTGACCTCATCATCATTATGGCATCACCAACTAATTATAGCATATAAATATTATTATTATGACTTGATATTGTGACATCATATTGCCATTGTGATACCACTGTCCCATTGGGTTTTGCAAACCTATTATGACCTCATAACATTTTACAAAATTCATAGACTTTGACACTATTAAGTTGTGAACTCATATACTTATGATGCATAAAACAAGACAATCCAGGGCTGGGAAGATGGCTCAGTGGTAGAGTGAGTGCCTTGCATGCCTGAGGCCCTGGGTTCGATTCCTCAGCACCACATAAGCAAAAAGAAAAAAGCCGGACGTGGCGCTGTGGCTCAAGTGGTAGAGCGCTAGCCTTGAGCTGAAGAGCTGAGGAACAGCGCCCATGCCCAGAGTTCAGGCCCCACAACCGGACCCCCCCCAAAAAAAAGACAATCCAATGAGGCATATTGACGATAATTTTATTTACACTAGAAATGGGCCTGTATTTACCTTGTCCTGGGCTGTACACTCAGTGACAAGCCAGGCCCAACCACCAAATCGCAGACCTCCAATGGGCAGCCCTGCACATAGTTAATTAGTGTGCAAACCACCAACCCCCCAAATTATCATCTCCAAAGCTCCAAACTTCAATAGGTAAGGCTTTTTCCTATACTCTTACTCCCTCCTTCTTTATAGACCTTTCCTTCATTTCCCTTTTTCCCTTCCATCACTTCCTTCTTCTCTTTAGGCCTCTCCACTCTCCACAGGCCTACACTTCTCTGGCTTGGTGGCCAATTGACATCCTTCCACTCCTGCTCTCCCTCAAATTCCTCTTCTCCCAGGTCTTTCCCCTCCTGCTGTCTCACCACTTCCTTCCTTCCAGGTCTTCCCTTGATTTCCTCCAATTCCTTTGCTGTGACCAGGCAGCCTATATATAGCGTGAACCCCTCCATCACTCCAATTGATCTCCTGCTTAACACTTTTCAACCATCACTTCACAAACTACACATTCCTCAATCACTTCTTCAAAGCTCATGTGAGGATGACATCCTACTCCCTCCAGCAGCATGCCCTGCCCCCTTTGGTGGCATGACCCATGCACTCCAGTGGGCCAGGACATGGGGCCACATTGATTAGTGGGTCGTGCTGATTATTAGGGCTCTGCTGCTTTATACATCCCCCACTGGTTTTCATGTCCAATCAAATCCTTGATTCCTTCTTACCAAATCCTAAAAATTTCATTCTCTCCACACAATGAACAGGCTTTAAACGTAAATTTAATCAAAAACAAGTAAATCATAGAAACACACTAGTTATTATTAATTAACACTAAGTCTTATCCTTAAGCGATCCTCTGAGTGTCTATGAACAGTCCATCTTGTAGCATTCTCTGTATATTGGTCCAATGCCTATTTCACTTGAAACTGATGGAGCCAATGCTGTTTTCATGCTAATTTAATAGGCAACAGTGAAGTTTGCACCACCCAGTAAGGTCCTTGCCACTAAAGTTCCAATTCAGGACCATGAGGCATTTTTACCCACACCAGCTGTCCAGGGAAGAAAGAGTGGGTGGAGTTTCTTTTTTTCTTTTTTCAACTCCATTTCTTAGTTTATTTCACTTACTTGAGGTCTAGCTTTTGAATTTATTGCTGAAGTGAGACTTGCTACAGAATAAACTACTCTCTCCAAACAAATTTTCCTTCTAACTGGATTTAATTTCTTTTTTTGGCACTTTATTAAAAATTTATTTTACAATCTAACCATTTAAAACATTTTTATATCAACAAATACAGAATCAGACTATGGAGGCATAATATATACCCAAGAATTGGTACAAATGTGGACTATATAACTGAATAATGGATAGACATCTCTGGCAGAATATAAAGATATATATTTACTAGCATACCGCCATCTGAGTGTCAATCTGTTCTTCTTTTGTCAACCCCTGGAGCTCGATCTCAGGTCCTGAGAACTTCTTGTCAGCTCAATGTGCCCCAAGATGGTATGCTGACACTCAATCATTCATGAATTTGGCCCTGTAGGCTGTGAGTTCAGATGCCAGCACTCCCAATAATGAATCATAGAGAAAGAAGGTGATGGTGACATGTTTTCCTTTTCTGTGAAAATCCTGGATGTCAGGTATGAAGTGGAATACATATGCAGACCTAGATCCTATGTAATCAATGTAATAAATGTTCTATATGCAATAATAGTCAGTAAAATAAACAGTCAATACATAAATAACACAAAAAATAAAATGAATAACTATGCTGAATACAATATGGAGTCAACATATGTATGTAAATATAAATCATATATCTAATATGTACATGAATAGGATGTGTTCTAGTGCTGAGGATCCATATCAGGCCTAAGGAACAGACTTGAATTTCTTGACTTCAAGAAGGCGACCTTCCCCTTCCCACACAGTGTAACAGAGTTACCCAAACCATGAGTTCCAATCCCAGTCCTGGCAGATAAAATGGCATCTCTATACTATTCTTAATTATTGCATTCTGCCTCCATTTAATGAATGTGAATGTTTAAACGCTTCATAAAGTATTGATTAAAATTGATCAGTATCCTATAATATAATTGTGTATAATTTTATCCTAGAATCATTCAAGAACTGCCCATTCAATCATGACATACATCACTGACAGAGGAGGATTGAGGGGCGAGGCAAGTTCTGCACCTAGAGAATGAGCTGGGGGAACTGAGAAGGAAGCTCGCAGAATCATGCCCCCCCCCACAGGACCATCTCAAGCCATGCAGCAGCTTCAGGGCCAGGCCTACTGAATGCAGATGGAGTTGAAAAACCTTGAGGAACAAATTCACAACAGGTCCAGGAAAAGCAGAGGATCCATCTCCAGAACGCGGAGCAGCGGGAGCAACTGTAGAGATTGGAGAAGAAAGTTGAGGATTGGTAGGAGATCCCTGAGACCCCAGATGCCCATGTGTGTGTGACCCACAACCGGAAGAACAGCTGGCCCTGCTGTGGGATGCTCTCCTCAGGGTGAGCAGTGAGAAGGAGGAGCTCACCAGCATCCTGGACTCAGAGAAGCAGATGAAGAAACATCTGTGGGAAGAGCTGGACTATTCAGAGGAGAAGATAGAGGAATGGAAACAGGTGGCTTAGAGAGAGAAAGCCAAATGTTGCTGGAGCTGCAGGAGCAGCAGGAGCAGTCTCTGGCCCAGCTGTAGGTGCTCAGAGCCACCTGTGAGCAGCACATTGCCTCCAATGTGTGCCTGATCTCTGAGAAGTAGGCCCTGCAGCAACACCTGCAGAGGCAGACCCAGCTGCTGGAGCAGCTGAAGCAAGTGCAGGGCCCAACCAACTGGGGGGACCAGGCCCCCAAAGTGGCAGGACAACCTCAAGTGCCTGGAAGTGACCAGACCACAGGAGGAGCACATACAGGCCTAGCTTAGTTTGCTGGCTTTCCCTGGAGAAGGGGAAGGTATGAGCCCTGGAGAAGCAAAGGTTGAGGAAGCGACTCTCCCTGATGTGTCCATTGCAGAGGATGGAGACATCCCCCAAACTGAGATGGACATGGCTCTGCAAGCACTCTTGGAGGCTGAGATCCACAGGGGGAAATTCCTACAACAGGAACATCAGGCCTGCTGCAGACACTTGCCCCCCCCAGCACCTCTGTGCCAGAAAGAGCTGGAGCCATAGGTCCCCTGCCCATGAGCTGCCTGCCACCAAAGTGTGTGTGAGGATGGGAAGTGGGACACAAGAAGAAAATCTGCTTCATCCACGACCTGTCTGATGAGGTGGACTTCCAGAGTCCAGCAGATGAGCTCCACCATTGATGCAACCAGCTGTCAGCACATATCCGCACCATCCAGGAGTCTCCCCTGGTGTGTAAAGGACAAATGTTCATCCTGGATCAGCTGTGTTGGGAGAAAGCTGAGTTCATGTTCTGGCTGTCCCAAGAGATAATGGAGAAGAGGAGAGAGCTGCAGGAGCTGCTGCCGCTCCTCGCAGGGGGCTCCAGGTGCTGATACAGGGTGAGCCCCCCACTACTGCTGCTGCTTCAGAGGCCTCAGGCTCCTGGGTGGGAACAATGAGGGAGGAGCAGAAAGGTTTGGGAAAATTGCAACTTCAAGATCGTTTGGAAACTGCAAGAAGAGAGGTCAGGGTTCCATATCCCATAGAAGACACCCCCTCAAAGCATGTCCTGCCACAGATGCCCCACATCCAGAGCTGCCCACTGCTGGCATGCAGGGGTCACCATAACTAGGTGGACAGATGGCCTTCTCTAGACCTCCATCTGCCTGGTGAGGGAAGGGTAGAGCAGAGGCTACTGGAAGGAGGCCCAAATTCAAGGGATATCTAATGGCACATTGGTGGCCAGGGAAGAGTCCCATATTATGCTCATCACAAGGAATAAATTGTGATCAAAGGGGGAAAAAAGCCTCCACAAAGATTTGTTCTTCCAGTCATAGGGCTTAAACTCAGAGTCTGGCCACTGTTCCTGAGCTCTTTTTGATCAAGGGTGGTGCTCTAACAGTTGAGCCCCACCTCCCCTTCCAGATTTTTCTGTGTGGAATCAAACCCAGGGATTCAGGCATGCTAGGCGACCACTCTATCACTGAGCTACATTCTCAGCTAGGATAATCCCCTGCCCCAAAACCCATATAGCCATTCTTCAGATAAATATGAAGTAGGGGCTAGGATGAATATGAAGCACAGGTCTGGTTCACATAGAAATACTTCCCTGCCCCCTCTTTGACACCCTTATTTAAAGTTTCTCTTTTACCATTGAGGGATGAGAGAGGGAGAAGGGAGTCCCGAGAGTGGAGTACTAAGAACAATAGCTTCCTGAGCCCCACAGCCTCCCCCACACATGTGATCCTCCAGATTCTGATCTTACCTGACTCATTGTGGAGTCTACATTGTCTCCCCACACCTGCAAGGCTCAGGATGAAATAAATGTCAGCCCTGGCTTCAGCCCACACCCAGGGTGGAAGCTCCTAGTCCCAGACCAACTTCCACTTCTGACTGCCCAGAGTTAGGCTGGACCCATCACTCATCAGGTGATGACCTCACAGATGGATTCCAGGAAGAAGGTCTATTGCAAAGAGCAGAAGCAGCAGGATGAGCAGGGTGGAAGGATGTGGGGTGATTGCTCTGGGATCTTCCTCCTTAGAGGCCTCCTGTCCAGCCAGAGAAATCCTGACCCAAAGCATGGCCAAGGCCACGGTGTGTGACAAGATGGAGGAGCATGGGACTAAAGGAGGTACTGCTTTATCTTGGTGCACTTGAAAATTCAAATTATATTTGGCCCATGCCAATCCCAAAGACAACATGTAATGCCTCTCCTTGTTGTTGTTGGCCAGGGGTGCTGTCCCTGAGCTCTTTTTCAGGGCCACTTCTTGTTTTCTGATGGTTCATTGAGGATAAGAGTCTCATACACTTTCCAGCCCAGGCTGGCTTGGAAGCCAAATCTCAGCTTCCTGAGTATCTAGGATGACAGGTGTGAGCCACAATTGCCCAGCATGTGATGCCTTTTAAAATCATCTTGGTGAGTCTGTAAAAGGATCCCCAAAGGGCCTGGATAGACCATGACCCAATCAAGGAGCTGGGATGAGGGAAGGCTGACGTTCTAGCCATTCTGTGCCCCCAAATTATAGATGTCAGATGGTGTTGGATGCATCGAACTCCTAGGTCAACAGCCACCAGGCTTAGTGGGGAAAAGGTAAAGAATAACCAAAGATTGCAGTGTAGAAATCTCTGATTTTGCATGCTTATGGGTTGTGTGTGTGTGTATGTGTGTGTGTTTACCAGGGTTTGAACTCAGAGCCTAGGGGGTAACCTTTAGCTTGTTTTCAAAAGGTTGGTACTCTACCACTTGAACTATAGTAGCTGTGCTTCCCAGCTTTTTGCTGATTTATTGGAGATAAGAGTCTGCCCAGGCTAGCTTTGATCTTGATTGATCCTCTGGTGTCAGCCTTGAGTAGCTAGGATTATAGACATGAGCCACTGGCATCCAGCTGCATGGATGTCTTTTCATACTTTCTTTTTTTATTTTTTTATTGTGAAAATACTGTACAGAGGGGTTACAATAACATGGGCAAGATAATGAATATATTTCTTACCAAGCATTGTAGCCTCCTCCTTTGTTTCTCATTCCCATCCCTTCCCATCTTTCCTTGCCCCCCGACCCAATGCTCCGCATCCCCCCAAAGTTGTAAAGTTCGTTTTCGACATAATACTTGTACATCTCATTGTTCCAATGGGTCCATATGTATACCTATTTAATTATACTTTCTTTTTTAACAGCTGCTACTTGCCCTGGCCTAGAACTCTGACCTCTAAATCAGCTCCCAGCATCCCCTGACTATGTGGAGAACATAAAGCTCAAACCTGTCAATGCATACCATTTCTTTGTCCTCAGGGTAGGGAATGACTCCTCTGAAGCCTAGAGTGGTAGAGGTAGGGTTAGGAGGGATAGCTGTAGATGGGTGCTTGACTAGGAGAGAGGTTTTCTGTTTTATCCAAGAAGGAAAGTGTGGCCAGATGCTAATGGGTGATGCTCTCATATTCCCAGTTCCCTTGGGTGGCTGAGATCTGAAGATTGACATTCAGAGGCAGCCCAGCAAGAAATGTCTGTGAAACCCTCCTCTCCCAAGAACCACCCAAAAGCTGGAAGAAAAGCTGTGGCTTAAGTGGTAAAGTGTTATCTTTGAATGAAAAAACTGAGGGACAGAGCCCTGGCCCTGACTTCAAGCCCTACTACCAAGAGACATGCACACACACACACACACACACACACACACACACACACACACACACACACACACACACACACACACACACACACAGAGGAAGGTGATAATGATAAGCTGAGCTAAAACTGGGGGCAGTCCTGAGGCATAATCATAGTAAACTCTCAAGCCATATCAGTTGTTTCTCCCTAAGTCCTTCATGGGATGAGGGGTCTGGGCCATGGCAGTAAGTTCCATGGAACCTGCGCCTCCATCTGTGCACAGGGCCAGAGGACCAAGGGAAGGACACTAGGGATGCTCCTTAGTAGTCGGCCCATGATTGCAGACCTTCATCTGCCCCTGAGCACTGGTGAGGAAAGCAAGGCTCTGAGCCCCGGGACTCCTGGGATATAGCGATTGCTACAAGCAGCAGCCAGCCGACTTTGGATTCCTGAGCCTTCAAGTCTTTCATGAGCCCAAATCAACACCTCCCAAAGTGTGCCTGAGAAATTTGCATTCTTGTGATTCTCTTGTGAGCGGGCGTTAACTGGTCTACCCCTCCTGGCCCAGAACCATGGTCTGAGATGTCGATTTACTACTCAGATCCACACTGCACTCAGGACAGAGGCCATTCTCATGACCCGGCTGATGACCTCCGTGCCACAAGGCTCGATCCTTCTCTGGTACTGTGGCCAGCTCTGTAGGCAAAGGCCTCCAAGGAGGCTGCTCTCAAGACTTGTAGGACACCTAGATATTGGGAGACCCTCAGAAGCCCACTGCAAAGAACTCTGACTAGAGCCCGAGCATGAGGTCAAAGCAGGCCAGGTATTAGTCATGGGGCTTGAACTCTGGGCCTGGGTGGTATCTCTCAGCTCTTTAGCTTACCTCTTCAGCCACACTGCCACTTCCAGTTTTTCTGGTGGTTCCTTGGAAATGAGAGTCTCCCAGATTCTCCTGCCCAGGCTGGCTTTGAATGGCAATCCTCAGATCTCAGCCTCCTGAGGAGCTAGGAAGGCCGGTATGAGCCACCCATGCCTGGCTGATCTGGCCTTTCACCACAGTGGACTAGGAGCTCTTGAAAGCTTTTCTTTATTTTTTCTGTGCCAGTACTGGGGCTTGAACTCAGAGTCAGGCCTGTGGTCACTTAACTATTCCCTCAATATTGGCAAACTGCCACTTGAGCCACAGCTCCACTTCTGGCTTTTGGTAGTTCATCATCAAGAAGAGTCTCACTAACTTTCCTCCCCTGAGCTGGATTTCACCCTTGATCTCTGATCTCAGTCTCCTGAGTAGCTAGGATTTACAGGTGTTGAGCCACTGGTGGCACTGGGCTAGAAGCTTTTCTTAAGCAAGCGATCTTCCCTGAATTTGCCCTGACTCCTCCATGCAAAGGAGGTCTGAGGGTCAGGAGCTGTGAACAATAGGCTCCCCGCTACAGGAAATGGCTGGAGTCCTTGGTGAAAAGACAAGCTAATTTTCCCCTGTGCCCCATTCTGGGACCCCACCCTCTGCCCTACCTGTGACTCAAGTGCAAACCTTGTCCCAGCCTTGAGTGTTATGCCAAACTTGTCTGAAGCCACAGAACCTTCATTCCACCCAAACCACTTGCTCTAAACCATACCTCAGGGCCTTTGCCCATGCTGTACCTTCTGCCTGAGGCTCTCTGTCCTGTTCCACATCTTAAACTACTGTGGAATTTTGGTACTGGTTATATCACCTCCTGGAGCACGTTTTTCCTTCCCTTCTTACTCTTTTTTTTTTTTTAATATTGAGTGTCTAGAGATGGAACTTGTGCAGGCTGACTGGAAAATGCTTTATCTCGGTGTGTGTGTGTGTGTGTTTGTGTGTGTGTGTGTGTGTGTGTGTGTGTGTGTGTGTGTGTGCATGTGTGCGTGTGCCAGTCCTTAGGTTTGAATTCATGGCCTGGATGCTATCCCTGAGGTTTTGTGCTCAAGACTATCACTCCATTACTTGAACCACAGCTCTACTTCTGGCTTTTTGGGTGTTTAATCGGAGAAAAGAATCTCATATAGACTTTCCTGCTTGCAATTAGGATCATCAGATCTCAGCCTTCTGAGTAGCTAAGATTACAGGGGTGAGCCATCAGCACCTGCCCTCTACCTCTTACCCATTACCTCGGCCCTCCTGAGTCCCAGAAGACTATGTCTCACCATGCTCATTTTTTTGCCAGTCTTGGGGCTAGAACTCAAGATCTGGGCATGTATCTGAGCTTCTTTTGCTCAAGGCTAGCAATTTTATCACTTAAGCCACAGTGGCACATTTGGCTTTTCTTTTTCTGTGGTATTGACGAATCGAACCTAGGGCTTTGTGCTTGCTAATTAAGCACTCTACCAGTAAAGCCACATTCACAGCCCAAAGATCACTTCTAACAGAAGCAATAAGGGTGGAATTTATTGGATTACCATTTTTGGCACAGAAATCGCTGGCTATTTCCTATCTTTTCCAGGATTTGGTACCAGTCTGAGACTCAGCAATGAGGAATGATGAATGAGTGATGGCCACCAGGTCCCAGAGGTCTAGGCTCACATCCTACAGAGATATAGAGGATATGGAGCCACAAACTTTGACAATTCTTACAGCCTAGGAACTGTGGTTTCCCTGAAGAAGTACCTGGCTGCTAAGTGTCCTGATGGGACACCTGAGCCAGAACATAATACACCTGTTGTACACACCAGTTGCACACACCAGACCAGGCAAAGCCATCGTGGCTTCAGTTCTTAAATGGCAGGGAAGGATGCTTTGTTCAATCTGCTTGTTCAGACTTAGTATTCTCTGAGGGCTTGTTCCAGCTTGCACAGGTTGGGGGATTGGGCATGGGCAACCTGCTGAATGCCCATCATCAAGCCCTGTCCCAGAGCTCCTTTTGTTCCAAGGTAGTGCTTGGCCACTCAGGGTTTTTTGTGGTTGTTGTTGTTTTGTATTGTTTTCCTGTGATCTCTTAAGAAATACAAGTGTCGTGGACTTTCCTACACAGGCTGAATTCAAATTGGCGTCTCAGCCTCCTGAGGAGCTAGGATTAGAGGCAGGAGCCACTGATAACCTGACTTTCTTTTCTTCTTTTTGTTCTTTTTTTCTTGACAATCTGAATCTTCACAATGTCATTCCGATGGTTTACATCGAAGTAAACTTCCCAGGCTTGGAATTCGAATGCTAGAACTGCCACCCACAAATGGAGGGAGATCCCGACAAACTCATTCCTATTCATGTGAATGCTAATGGAATGTTATAAAAGTAATAATTAAATTTGCAATTAATTCATGATTCTATTTTAGAATGCCACACAAAAATTATTGAATTTATATTTTCCATTCTAGTATCATATCTAGTATGATTACGGATATTGATTGTTTTTTATTAATGCTTTTATAAGTATTTAATGATGATACTTCATTAAATGGAAGCATAACTTTATAACCAATAATTGGTAATAATATATATGATATAATAATATCCTCATATTCCCTCTGTCTGCATATATATATGTGTGTATATACACACACACACACACACACACACACACACACACACACACACACACATATATATGGCACTACTGTGGCTTGATCACAGGTCCTCAGAACTTCCTGGTAGCTCAGTTTGCCGGAAGCTGATGTGCTAAGACTCTGAACCTATTTATGGATTGGGCATTGTAGGCCGTGAGTTGAAATCCCAGCATGGCCAAAAATTTATTCGTGGAGTAAGAAGCCAGTTTTGACAGCTTTATTTCCCTTCTCTGTGAAAGTCCTGGGTCTCAGTATATGTGATATAATGTAATAAAATAAATGTTATATGTGTAATAATACTAAATAACTAAGGGTAATAAATGTCATATGGAGTAAACCCATGTATGTAAATACATCTCATATATGAGTATTATTTTTTCCAGTGCTGGGGCTTCAATTCAGGCCCTGAGAAATTGTCTGAATTTCTTGTCTTCAAGGACGGTGACCTTCCCCTTCACCCATAGTGCCACAGAGTTACCCAGACTCTGAGTTCAAATCCCTGACCTGCCAGAAAATGGTGAAAATTCCAAGCCAGATCATTATTATTATTATTTTGTTTTGTGCCATGCACCATGCTTGAACTCAGGTCTTGGAGTCTCTTTCAGCCGAACCTGGGATCCTAGGACCTGAGAACAAATCTCGGGGCTGGCAAAAAAAATAGAAAAGAGAAGGATAAAACTAAGAAGTTCAAGCAGGTGGTTTTACTTTACTTTTTTTTCCTTTGTATTGTGACCATACTGGGTCTAAATGACAATGCCCAGAAAGTGTACATGACCTTACATTGCTGATGTTTGGTGGGCTATTAGGGAAGCCAAGCCAAAACCCGCAACTTAGGCCTGGAGGTCGAATCTCACGACTGCCACAAATGAATGGTGGGAGATTCTAAGAAATGCTTTCCAATATACATCTGTACAAATGGAATGTTGTAAAAGTAACAATTAAATTAGTAGTTAGTGTAGGATTATATTATAAAATTATACACAACAATTATACTACACTGACAAATTCTCAATTAATACTTCATTATGTATTCAATCATGATAAAAAAGGAAAGAATAATTTAATTGCCAATAATTGGTAGTAGTATCGTGTATGCAATTTCGTAATATACAGACATCTCTCGTTATATTCATCTACATCTCTCTCGGTCTCTATCTATCTATCTATCTATCTATCTATCTATCTATCTATCTATCTATCTATCTATCTATCTACCTACCTACCTACCTACCAATCTACACATTTATCTGTTTATACACTTGTCACTACTGGGGCTCAGTGGTAGAGTGCTTGCCTAGTACATACAAAGTCCTGGGTTCAATTCTTCACTACCATGTGCATAGAAAAATCCAGAAGTCCTGCTGTCACTCAAGAAGCCGATCACTAGCTTTGAGCATAAAAGCTTAGGGACTGTGTCTACACCCTTACTCAAGTCCCAGGACTGGCACCAAAAACAGAAAAGATAGAATGTTCTGACTGCAACAATATAATGATAGCACTGCAAATACGTCATCACAGAACAAGCTGGGAGTCTAGTGCTGACAGCTGCCATCTAACATGACTTAGCCAGAGGTAAACCGCTGCAACCCAATTCCACGCAACCAGATGCTGCTGGCTCACTCACCCATGTCATCCAAGATACTCTGGGGCTGAGATCTGACACTGGTGGGTTTAAAACCCAGCCCTGGCAGAAAGTGTGAAACTCTGAGCTGTGGCTCAAAGTGGTAGAGTTCTAGCCTTGAGCAAATGATCATAGGACAGTACCCCCAATCTTTCACTGCAATCCCCGTGGCTGACTCCCCCCCTAAAAAAATCTCACCCCTCTAAAATCTAAATTTGGACTGTTTGTGATGTATTTCTGAAAGAATGGTGATGCTGATGAAAGCACCCTACTTCTAATGACAGTGTGTGAGATACAGCGATGTGCAGAGTACTTCATGAGTTGTTGTGTGCTGATTATTTAACGCGTTGCATTTTTTCATCTGGTTCTTGTAAGAGCTCCACAAGTAAGATGGTTGTGCAGATGAGAAACTTGTGGCTCAGATATGTCCCCATGTCAGGACCAAAATTTTGTATGTACTGAAATCCAGTGAGTTGTCTCCTGCAGATAATTGTTTTGTTTTATGTTTCTCGGTCATAAACCTTGAACTCAGGGCCTAGCCACTGACATTTATCCGTTGGGATCATGGATATCACCCTCCCACATGGATCCAAGGACACCCTTGAAACACAGTTTTATTGTCTAGGCATGAAGTAGCTGAGGTCTCTCAACGTGCCTACTCAGAAAGCTGAGATCTGACAATCTGGGTTCAAAACTATCTCAGACCCAAAAGGTCCTGTGAGACTTTTATCTCCTATTCACCACGTAGAAATTTGAAGTGGAAGATTGGCATTGCTGACTCGCGCCTGACATCCTAGGTACTCAGGAGGCTGAGAGCTGAGGATCACGGTCCAAAGCCAGCCTTGGCAGGACATTCCTTGAGACACTTCTCTCCAGTGACCCACCAAAAACCTCAAGGGGTGCTGTAGCTCAAGTGGTAGAGCAATTGGCCTTAGCTGAAGGGCTCAAGGACAGCACCCAGGCTTAGACTTCAATTCCTCCAACTAACAAGAACAGAAAGAAAGAACCATTAATTGGAGTGCTGGGAATGTGTCTTAAGAGCAGAGTACTTTACATGTCTGAATCCCTGGGTTTGATTACTTAGTATCACATCACTAGAAAAAAACCTGAAGAGGCTGTGTGGCTAAAGTGGTAGAGTGCTATCCTTGTATAGGAGAAACTCAGGTACAGTGCTCAGGTCCTGAGTTCAAGCTCCAGGACAAGTTTATGAACACACATACATGTGTGTGCACATGTGCGTGCATGCATACACAGACACAGACACAGACACAGACACACAGACACACAGACACACACACAAACACACACACACACACACACACACACACACACACACACACACAGATACCAGAAGTGAAACTGTGACATCAAATGGTAAAGCCCTGAGCTTCTGCTCTGAGCTCATGGTCAGCACCCAAGTCCTGTGTTCAACTCTGAAACCTAGACACCCAGGGCTCAACTTGGATTGGTCAAATGTTTCAAAAACTGATGAGCTTCACCAGCCCTAGATGACAGGAAGCCTTGTGATATTATCCATGTGCTTAGATTTAGCAAGCTTCCAGAAACCTAGGGAGGCGCCATTGCCAATAATGAATCATTTTATTAGGTTCAGCTCCCTAGTTTTCTGCCAGAAGGACCCTTGAATTAATTGTAGCAGGTTATTTCAACACTGGAACATAGTCTAACAAAGAAAGGATAAGTGCAGGGAACTTGGTCGGCCACAGGAGGTGGCACAAATGAAGGCTTCCTGTCAAAACAGAGCACTGGGGAGAGAGATAGCTTGAGGTACAAAGAGACCTTTTTCTCCTGGCCTTCAGAGCTCACCCACACTTCTCCTCACTAATTGGCCTAGAATGAGTTTTTTGTTACACAGCTGTACAGGAGTGAGGCCTTTTGTCTGCCTGTTCCAACAATGAGGCAGACTTCCTCCAGCAGTCCCGGGTGCGGAGAAAACCTCAGGCTACAATGGGAACAGTGAGGGGAGCCCCGGAACATGCACTATCTTGAAGCACTGTCTGTGCTATGAAATCATTCTATTCAAAGCAAATTTCCTAGCTGGATGCCTTTCATCATATGGACTCTGGACATACACCCATAGAAATACATGCATACATACATGGGGAGACATGTTGTTACTGGCTTTGGGGGGGCAGGTCCAGGGGTTGCATAATGAGCCTAAGCACTGTCCGTGAGTTCTGTTGCTGAAGGGTAGCGGTCTGCCCTTGAGCCATAGCCCCATTCATGGTGATTTTTTATTCCTGTGATCCCTCAGAAATAAGAGTGCTGTGGACATTCCTCTCCTGGCTGAATTCAAACTGCCATTCTCTACTTCTTAGCCTCCTGAAGAGCTAGGATTTCAGGCAGGATCCACTGACACCTGGGCTTTTTTCTTCTCATTCTTTTCTTTCATCGTGACAATATGTCATTCTAATGGTTTGTATTTCGAAGTAAACTACCCGGAACTGGAGTTCAAATACCAGGACTGCCACCTACAAATTGTGGGAGATCTTGAGAAAATCATTCCTATCCATGGGAATGCTTAATGGAATGTTATAAAAGTAACAATTAAATTTGCAGTTATTTCATGATTCTCTTATAGAATGCCACACAAAAATATTGAATAATGTCTTCCATTCTAGCACCATGGTATGATTCTCCCAATTAAGAAATACTCACTACTTTTACATTAATGCTTTAATAAGTATTCAACCATGATAATTCATTAAATGGGGCATTATTTAATAACCAATAATTCATAATATATATAAATTAATATCCTCACATTGTCTCATATATATAGCAAACTACACATCCATCCATCTATCTATTGATAAATCGATCTATATATCCGCCATTACAATTGCTTGATCACAGGTCCTCAGAACTGGCTGACAGTTCAGTTTGCCAAAGGCTTTTGTTCTACACCTGATCCATTCATGAATTGGGTATTGTGGGCTGTGAGTTCAAATCCCAGCATGCCCCAAATTTTATTTCTAGAGTCAGAAACCAATTTTGACCCATTTTTTCTTCTCTGTGAAAGTCGGTATCTCATTATGATGTATAATCCATATGCAAATAAATCCATGTGATAAGATGTAATAAATGAAATAAATGTTATATATTTATTAATACTAAATAAAATAAATAAAAAATAAATAAGGGTAATAAATGTCATATGGAGTAAACCCATGTGTGTAAACAGATCTAATGTATGAATATTATTTTTTCCAGTGCTGGGGTTTGAATTCAGGTCCTGGAAACTGGTCTGAAATTCTTGTCTTAAAAGATGGTGAGCTTTCCCTCCCCCACAGTGCCACAGAGTTACCCAGTCCCTGAGTTCAAATCCCAGGCCTGCCAGAAAAATGATGCAAATTCCAATCCAGGGTCTTAATTTATTTTTACTAGGAACATGCACTGTCTTGAAAGCACTCTCTATGCTATGGCATCATCCTATTCAAAGCAAATTTCTTGGCTGGGTGCCTTTCTTCATACCGACCTGAATGTTCAATGATAGAAATATATGCATACAAACACAAATGGAGTTAATGGCTCTTTTTTTTTTTGGTGCAGGTCCTGAGGCTTCAACTATGAGCTTAGACATTGTCCCTGAGCTCCTTTTACACAAGGAAGCAATTTATTGTACCTTGATTTATGATACATCACTAAATGGAGGCTTAATTTAATAGCTAATAATTATTACTAATATATTACATGTAATTTAATTATATAAAGACATCTCACATTCTATAAGTATATTTATATATTTAAATATACAGTGGAATATACATATACATCTCTCTCTCTATATATATATATGTATATATATGTATATATATACATAGATACATATATATATATGTATTTGCAGCAATTTATATATCTATTTACATATTGGCCACTACTGGGGCTAGAACTCAGGTCCTGAGAACTTCCTGGCAGTGAATGTGTTTGAGGCTGCTGTGCTTACATTGACCCCTTGATTAATTGGGCATTCCAGGCCCTGAGTTCAAATCCCAGCCGTGCTGAAGGCAATAGGTGGAGTATGAAGCCAATGTTGACCTGTTTTCCTTTCTGTGGAAATATTATGTCCTAGGTAAAATATGTAATATCTATGCAAATACATATATATGATATATACTATACGTGTATATAAATATTATTTTTGCCAGTTCTGGGGATGGAATTCACAACCTGGGAAATGCTCCTGATTTTTTTTTCTTCCAGGAGGTTAGCTTCCACTTCATCCAGAGCACAATAGAGTTACCCAGTTCCTGAGTTCAAATCCCAGGTATGGCAGATAAAATGGTGCAAATTCCTAGACAGGAACTTAACTTTTGTGAGGGGAAGGCATGGGACTTAACACAGGTCGTCACAACTCTGCCTCAGCCTTGATTACCCTAGGCTGGGGTGCAGCTTTTATACCCACAGATGATTCAGGGATCCTAGGACCCGAGTTCAACTCCCAGCTCTGGCAAACAAACAAACAAACAAACAAACAAACCAAGATGGGGAGGAAAAACCAGGAAGTTTTACACAACAGTTTTACCTTTGTTTCCTTTGCACTGTAACCATCCTGAGTCTCAATGACTCGGCTTGAAAATTGTACATGACCTTGCATGGCTGAAGGCTGGTGGGCTGTCAGTGAAGCCTGAGCTCAACCCAGACACCTAGGCCCTGAGTTGATCCTAGGACTGCCACCTAAATACGGCTGAAGATTCTAGAGAAATTGTTCCTCTCTATAGGAACAATAATAGAATGTGTGGCATGTACTAATTAAATTATTATTTAGCTGGTCATTCTAGTATAAGCTTGCGTGCAATAAATATAGGTCATTGATTAATTTAATTTGTACTTTATTAAGTCTCCTTCTGTGATTAATTAATAAAGACATAATTTTAGACCAAATAAATGGTAGTAATATAATATATAAAAATAAGGTATGTACATCACTCTTTATATAGTGTTATACACTAGAATCTACATAAATGTCTATCTGTATTTCTCTATAAATTTATTTATAGATGCATATAAATATGTAAATACACACATACACTGTAAGCTACACATCTAACTGTTTACACATTGACCACTCCTAGGGCTTGACCTCAGGTCCTCAAATTTGCTCAACAACTTCACTTGTCTTCTAACATTAATCCATTCATGAAGTGAGCCTTCTAGGCCCAGAGTTCCAATCACAGAACTATCAAAAACTTAATTCTGGTGGAAGAAGCCCATTGTCCCACTTATTTTTCTTATCAGAGAAAGTCCTGGGTCTCAGGAATAATGTATAATACATAGGCATACCTATGTAATAGGATGTAAAAAATATTTTACATGTAATCATACTCTCTAAAATACATAAGAAAGAAATAAAACACAAAATGAATAATTACACTAACTGCAAAATATGCAGTAAACATGTGTATGTAAATATAAATAATGTATTTAAAATGTGTACAAATATTATTTTTTTTCAAGTTCTGGGCCTTGAATTCAGCCCCTGGGAACAGGCCTGAATTTCTTGTCTTCTAGCATCATGAGCATTCCCTTCCCCAACAGTGCTGCAGATTTACCCAGCCCTGAGTTCAAACCCCAGGCCCCTCAGAAAAAATGATGTGAATTCCAAGCCAAGGCGCCTCATAATTTTTAAGTATTTTTAATGTATGTACATATGTATGCATGTATACATACATGCATATATGTATGTGTGTATATATGTATATATTTTTATTTTGTCAAGCACAGGGCTTGAACTTAAGGTGTGGCAATTCTCCCTCAGCTTTTATCACTCTAGGCTCGGTTGAAGCCATTGGAACCGTAGCCAAATCTGGGTTTCTGGGCGTCAAATGCTGACAGGAAAAAATAAATAAATAAAACGACACAGCAAAAACCCCAGCAACTTGAAGATGGCTGCAAGTTTTACATTTGTTTTCTTTTCAAGGTGACCATACTGGGTCTGAATAACATGGCTGAAAAGTGTTTGTAATTTGGCATTGCTGAAGGCTGGAGGGCAACCAGGGAAGCCATAGGCCAACACAGCAACATAAGCCCTGTGTTTGAAGCTCAGTCCTGACCCCTACCAATGGAGGGAAATCCTAAGAGTCTCGTTCCTATTCATAAGAATACCGATGGAAGGTTATGGATATCAAGGTTGAATTGGTTGTTCCTGAATGACACTACTATAAAATTAAACAGAGTGATTTTAGGAGGCCGTTGGATTTTAATGAATAGTTTTTGACACATTAAAAGAATACTATTAATTACATGGTCACAATAGTTTCAGGAGTGTAGTTGATTTAATTAATATTTTATTAAAGATGAAAACAATACTATTAATTACATGGAGGCATAATAAATACCCAACAATTGGTAGGAATGTACTTTATATAAATGAAGAATGTATAGAAATCTCTGGCACTCTTTAAAGATCTATATTTTTTGTGTACTACCATCTGCATTTCAATCTGTTCTTGTTTTTTCAACCCCTGGGGCTCAATCTCAGGTGCTGGGATCTGTTTGTCAGCTCCATATGCCCCAGGCTCGCGTTCTGACACTGACCCATTCATGATTTGGGCCTTGTAGGCTGTGAGTTCATATGCTAGCACTCACAAAAATTGAATCATGGAGTAAGAAGCCGATGGTGACACATGCTTTCTTTCTCTGAGAATGTCCTGGGTGTCAGGTGTGAAGTTTCATACATAGGCAAATCTATATGCTATGTAATAAATGTAATAAATATTCTATTTGTAATAATGGTCAATAAAATAAATGGTTAATAAATGAATGAAACAAAAAATAAAATGAATAACTATTCTAAGCGCAATATGGGGTCAACATACAGGACTCGATCTCAGGGTCTGGCAACTGCCTGGCAGCTGAATTGGCTAGAGGCTGCTGTGCTGGCAGTCACCCATTCAAGAATTGAGCGTTCTTGGCCCTGAGTTTAGATCCCAGAACTGCCAAAAATGTAATTGTGGAGTGAGAAGCCGAGTGTGACACATGTTTTCTTTTCTTTGAAAATAATCGGTGATAGGTAGGATGTATAATTCGTATGTGAATCTATATGGTATGTAATAGGATGTCATAAAGGTAATAAATGTCATATGTGGAATAATTGTCACAAAAATTAATGATAAACAGATTGAATTAGGTAATCATTCTAGGATAAAATTAGATGCAATAATTATAGGATGAGGATTAAGTTTAATATTTTACTAAGCAATAACAGAATAAAAATTGCATGGAGACATAATAAAATACCTAATAATTGGTAGTAACACATGATGTATATATAATTTAATTATATACAAACATCTGTCTCATTCTATAAAATATATAATAATATGTATGTATGTATATATATGATAAACAACAACAGGATATTGAGTAATTATTCATTAATGCTTTATTAATTGTTCAACTGGGACACATCATTAAATGGAGACATAATTGAATACCTAATAATTGCTTGTAATATCATCTATAATTTGATAATATACAGACATCTCTCTTTTGGTGTATATAATATTTATATACAGACATCTCTATTTATTTATACCTCGTTCACTCCTGGTGCTCAGTGGTTGAGTGCTCGCCTAGTAAGCACGAAGCCCTGGGTTGAATTACTCCGTGCCACATAAACATAAAATCCAGAAGGTCTGCTAGCTTTCAATCAATTGAGTGCTAGCCTGGAGCACAAACGCTTAGGGACAGTGTCTAAGCCCTTACTCAAGCCCCAGGACTGCTGCCAAAAAAGATAGAATGTTTTAACTGCAATGATCGAAGGACAGGACTTCAAATACCTCATAACAGAGCAAATTAGGAGTCTAGTGCTAACAGCTGCCACCTAACCTGACTTAACCAGATGTAAACTGCAACAACCCGGCTGCACGGAACCAGATGCTGCTGGCTTACCCCCCATCAACCTAGCTGCTGGGGCTTTAAAACCAAGTCCTGGCAGGAAGTCTGTGATACTCTTCGAAATATGGCTCCAAGTGGTAGAACTCTAGCCTTGAGCAAATGTTAATAGAACAGTATCCCCATGCTTTCAGTTCAAGCGCCATGGGTAAGCCCCCCAAATAAAAACACCCCACTAAACCATAGATGTGAATTTGTGTGGTTTGTGAAATGTTCCTCAAAGAATGGTAATACTGATGAAGGCAATCTAATTATAATGACAGCATGTGGAATAGAGCTATGTGCTGAGTCCTTCATAGGGTGCTCTCTGCTGAGTCTTGCACAAGGAGCTATATGCTGAGTCTTTCACAGGATGCTGTGTGCTGAGTCATGCGAAGAGTGCGATGTGCTGTGTCCTTCTCACAATGTATTCTTTCATTGGGTCCTTGTAAGAGCTACACACTGAGATGATTATACAGACAAGAACTTTGAGGCTCAGATACGTCTCCATGGCAGGGACAAAATTATGTATTTCTGAAGACCAATGAGTTGTCTCCTGCAGACAATTGTTTTGTTCTGCTTTGTGTCAGTCAGGGCCTAGTCACTCACTCTTACTTCTTGGGCACATGGATAGCATTCCACCACGTGGAGCCACGGACCCACTTGCAGAAGAGTGCCATGACCTAGGGGTCTATAGCTGACATCTGTCATCCTGCCTTCTCAGGAAGCTGAGATCTGAGGACCTAGGTTTCAAACTATCCCAAACACAAAAGCTCCCATTAAACTATTATCTCCAATTGACCACTAGGAAACCTGAAGTGGAACCTTGGTATTTTTGGCTCATGTCTGTCATCCTAGGTACTCAGGAGGATGAGATCTGAGGAGCATGGTTCAAAGCTAGCCTGAGTAGGAAAGCCTTGAGACACTTAACTCCAATCGATCACCAGAAAACTTAAAGTGGCTCTGAGGCTCAAGTGTTAGAGCACCAGACTTGAGCTGAAGAGCTCAGGGAAAACACCAAGGCCCAGATTTCAACTCCTACAACCAACAACAACAACAAAAAGACAGATACAAATTAACAAACCTGAAGTAGAGGGCTGGGAATGTGCCTTATGGATAGAGCGCTTTGCATATATGAAACCCCAGGATTGATTTCTCAGGACCACCTCGCTAGAAAATAGCCTGAAGTGGCTCTGTGGGTCAAGTTGGAGAGGGCTATACTTGTACAAGAAAAACTAGGTAAAATTCTGAGTTCAATCTCCTGGACTGGTGTATGCACTCACACGCAGGGACACACACACACACAGACACACACACAGACACACACACAGGGACACACACACACAGAGGGACAACACACACACACACACACACACACACACACACACACACACACACACACACACACACACACACACACACACACCAGAAGTGAAGCTGTGACACAGAATGGTAAAGCACTGGGCTTCTGCACTGAGCACATTTAAGCCCCCAGGCCCTGTGTTCAACCCCAAAACCTAGCCACCTAGGGCCCAACTAGGAGAGGTCAAAGGTTTCAAACCCTGATGAGCTTCACCAGCCCTAGATGACAGGAAGCTTTGTGATATCAGACATGTGCTTGGATTTCCCAAGCTTCCGGAAACCTAGGAGAGGCATCACAGGCCCATCATCACCAGCAATGAAACATTTCATTAGGTTCAATGCCCTAGTTTTCTGCCAGAAGGACGCCTGAATTATATTGAATACTGTATCTGAACACCGGAATATAGTCGCACAAAAACAGGATAAGTGCAGGGAACTTGGCCTGCCAAGGGAGGTAGCACAAATGATGGCATCCTCTCAAAACAGAGAACTGGGGAGAGAGATAGCTTGGAGTACAAAGAGACCTTTTTCTCCTGGCCTTCAGAGCCCACACACACTCTTCCTCAGTAATTGGCCCGGATGGAGTTGTTTGCTACAGAGCTGTACAGGAGTGAGGCCTTTTTTGCCTGTTCAGACAATGGGTGAGACTTCTTCCTGCAGCACGGGGTGGGGAGAAACCCTCAGGCTACACTGGGAACAGTGAGGGGAGCCCCTGAACATGCACTGTTTTGAAAGCACTCTCTATGCTATGAAATCATTGTATTAAAAAAATTTCCTAGTTTGGTGCAATTCATCATAACTACTCTGGACCTTCACCTAAAGGAAAACATCCATACATACACAAAGATATGGAGGTACAGGTCCTTTTAGTGGGGCAGGTCCTGGGGTTGGATTATGAGCCTAGGTATTGTCCCAGAGCTGCTTTTGCTCAACGGTATTGCATTAAACTTCAGTCACAGCCCCAGATCTGGGCTTTTCTGCGATCTTTTAGAAATAACAGTGTCATGGACTTTCCAATGCTGGCTGGATTAAAACTAAGGTTCTCTACATCTCAGCCTCCTCAGGAGCTGGGATTACAGTCAGCAGGCACTGGACCTCCCTTTCTTTCCTTCTTCATTTTTCACTCTGGACAATCTGACTTCTTAACTGGTTCACTCCAATGCTTTGAATTTATAAGTTAACTACCCAATGTTCTTTATAGCTGCTTTCTCTGAGAACGATTTTCTCTCCTCATCTTCTCCACTGGTAACAGGTTTGCAGCAAAAAGTGAGAAATGAGTGTCCCAGGATTTGGGAGCAAATGTCCACAGGACATGCCTGTACTGTCACTTAACATTGAGCTGCAGTGAATTTACTGTCTCAGGATGAGTGAATCGAAAGCTGGAGCAATCCTCACACAGTCTGCATAGCTACTTTTGCCTACAAAATGACCTAATAATTATGAGTGTTTTGTGTACAACCTTAAGTTCTAGAACTCACTAGAAGCATCTTCCTGTTTCTGTATTTCTCTAGTACCTCTCAAGATTTAGACCAAATGTTTGTGTGGAGTGATTCCTAGGCGAATGCCTGAGGAAAGCCTCTTGAATCCTCGTCAGGTGGTTGCTGCCCAAAGCCAGCCTGAACAGGAAGTCTGTGAGCCTCTTTTCGCCAATAAACCACCAGAATACCAATAGTGGAGCAGTGGCCCAGATGGTAGAACTCCAGCTTTGAGAGAGAAAGCCGAGCAGGAAATACATGCCAAGCGGGAAAGCCTGGGAGTCACTTATGTCCAATTATCCACCAGATTGCTGGAAGTGGAGCTATGGCAGTGGTAGAGCCTCAGCCTTGAGTAAAACAACAAAGGAAGACAAAGGGCCCAGAGTTTAGGCTCTGGGATGACCACAAAAAAAGTTCAAAGAGAGAAGGCCAAGTGTTGCATCAGTGCCTTACCTACAATCACAATTCAGGCAGGTGAAGAGGAGATCAAGATTCGTAGTTATAACAGGTATTCAGAAAAATTAACTTGGGGACTTAAAATGGAATTATACTTATGTGAAAACTACCATTAAAAAAAAGATGAGGGGGCTGGGAATATGGATTAGTGAGAGAGTGTTTGCCTAGCATGCAAGAAGCCCTAGGTTTGATTCCTCAGTAGTATGCTATGCTATGTCTCAAGTGTTAGAGTGCTAGAAACAGTACCCAGGCCTTGAGTTCAACCAAAGAACTGGCAAAGAGATAGGTAGGTAGGCAGGTAGGTAGGTAGGTAGATAGGTAGGTAGGTAGGTAGGTAGATAGATAGATAGATAGATAGATAGATAGATAGATAGATAGATAGATAGATAGATAGATAGACAGACAGACAGACAGACAGACAGACAGACAGACAGACAGACAGACAGACAGACAGACAGACAGATAGATAGATAGATAGATAGATAGATAGATAGATAGATAGATAGATAGATAGATAGATAGATAGATAGATAGATAGATAGATAGATAGGTAGATAGATAGGCAGACAGATACAAAGATGATAGATGAAACTGGTCTTGGATGTCAGGAGGGAACAAGGGAACAATTAGCAGTCATCAGGCCTTCTGCAGTGTGCCAGGATACGAGCATTGCCTTCACAAAAACACAGAGCACTAAGACTGTCTATGTCCCACTTCTCAGGCAGCTGAGGGCCCCAGAGCCAAGAGGGCAGAGCCATGTTCTAACTAAGGTGCTTGGAGGCAGAAGAGAAACAGCCCTGCCTCTCATTGGACCGGGGATTGGCATTAATGATGTGCAGAATGAAGGGAGGAGAATGGACTCACCGAGGTAGAAGAAAGGCCTTCAAATCTGACAGATGGAGAGTGAGTGAAAAACCCACTCCTTAAGACCAGAGATCAGGGTTTTCAACTCTGTTCCTCCCCCACACATACACACACTAAACTGGCTCTCTATTGGTAACCTAAAGATAGCTTGAGGCTCCCTTCACCTGAGGTAGGAAGGTTAATTTGTCATTATTTGAAGAGGCTGAGAAAAGCCTGACCCTGGTGTAACTCTAACAAATGTTTCAAGTTTCAATTTTCCCCTCTCCTCAGCCCCCCCTCCCCCACCATTGCTGGCTGTGCCTGGAATTAATGAAGTGGTTTTGCAGTTTATTTCCCTGATGAGTGTGTACATTCTGCCTCCTAATCCTGCAGGTCTGGGTCTCTTCAAATAGCCTGGTTTTTACAATTGTTTTCTGTCCTTTAAATACAGTACTAACAGGGCTAGGGCTTGGATCCTTAGAACTGCGTTTGAACCCAGGATGGGTCAATATTGTTCCTTTCCTGCTTCTATAGCTCAAGAACTCTAAGAATATTTAGAGTGCAAGTAACTTCTCATCACCAAGGAAAGCCCAGGAATATCTTGAACATCTAACCTTTCAGAAGTGGAAGTCAGAGTGTCAGAATTTCCTACTCCAGATGGCTTCACGCTGTAATCCTGAGACCGCAGACTCCTAAGCTAGGTTGATGGGTGTGAGCTACTGGTGCTCTGCTAGGTTCAGAACTGTAATGACACTGTCAATACTAGTCAACTACTTATCACAAAGGGCTTGGGGAGCATATTAACCCTTTCAACATTGGACCTTTCAGAACCTTGTTGCACACAAGGTTTAAATGCTAGAGTCTGAGAGGCTGGGCATATAGATCTGCTAAACTTGAACCTTGAGCTCTGACCACAATTCTGGTGTACATCAGCATTCATTTTCCAGAGAATATTCTCATAATTAGCAAATAGGAAAATTATTTTGATTAACCCTCAATTTTTTCCAGGTGTATGTCTCAAACTGAAGCCTGGCACTGTCCCTGAGCCCTTCAGCTCAAGGCAAATAGTACTACTTGAGCCACAGTGCCACGTGGGGTCTTTTGGTGGTTCATTGGAGAAAAGAGTCTAACAGGCTTTCCTTGATAAGCCTGTCTTTGAACTGTGGTCTTCAGCTCTCACTCTCCTGAGAAGCTAGGTTTCAAGGTGTGAGCCATCACCATCTAGCCTATTGTTTTTGAAAGAAAGTCCTGGGGCTTGATCTTAGGGCCTGGGTACTGTCTCTGAGCTTCTTTTTCTCAAGACTAGAGCTCTACCACTCGAGCCACTCCACAGCTTCTGGGTTTTTCTGAGTTTTTGGCACTGAGGATTCAAACCATGGCATTCATGCATGCTGAGAGAGCTCCTTACCACTAAGTCACATTTCTAGCCCCACACTTACAATTTTATCCCTCAACTTGCCTAACCTCAAGAAAAGGCCTCTGATTAAAAATCATCTAAAGAAATCCCCATAGGAAGGTGTCCAAAGATAAAGAAGAAAAAGCTCATCTGTGGGAGAAACTCTAAACATGTGAAGACTGTGATATGTATATCACAGTATCATGTTTCAACAGTTAATTAAGTATTAATGAAAATGAGACAATGTCCTAAATTATTGTGAATAATTTTATAATAGATGTAAAACATGCACTAAATATTATGTGTATAATAATACTAAATATAATAAATGAATCAAATAAAAAAGAAAATACAAAATCAATAATAAAAACAATATGTAATAAACATACATATGTAAGTATATATAATCTATTACACATGTATAGAATTGTTTTTTCCATTGTAGGGGCTTCATTTGGGCCCTGGGAACACTAGCCTGAATTTCTTTTCCTCAAGGAGAGTGAGCTTCGACTTCACCCATGGTGCAAATGAGTTACTTGGACGATGAAATCAAATCACCGCAATGGCAGAAATACTAGCCCCATATCCAAGAGAGTGCCTTAATTTTTTTTAATGAATGCAGTTATGTTCATTCAGTTCCATACAGAACATTAAGAAAAGGCAGTGTAGAATTTTGTACAGCTATACAGACTTCCTTCCCTTACCTCAAAGTTCTTCTCTGAGCACTACATTGTTTCTTTTTGTGCGTTTTTAATTGTAAAAATGTTGTTCAGAGGGATCACAGTTAGATGAGCAAGGTAATGAGTACATTTCCTATTGAGTATTGTTGCCTCCTCCTTTGTTTTCCCACTATCATCCCTTCACTCCCATCTCCACAACTACTCCCCCTGCCAAACTCAGTGACTTTTTTTTTTATTTTGGGCTTGACACGGGGTTTGAACTCAAGTAGTGGCAACTCTGCACCTTCCCTCACATGGCTACAAATATACCAAGACCCTTCCCAAGCTAGTGAAGAAAACTGGCAGAAATTCCAAACCAGAGAGTTTTATTTCTTTTTAAATTAGTTAAATAATTAGTTAATTTTTTATTTATTCTTTATTTTTCCAACCACGGGGCTTGAATTCAGGTCGTGGCAACTCTGATTCAGCTTCCATCACCCTAGGCTGGGTGCAGCCTCAGGACACATAGCCGATCCTGCAATCCTAGGCCCTGAGGGCTTGCAGGAAGAAAAAAAAAGTAGGATACCACAAAAAGTGGCGAGCTTCAGAGGGCTGGGGGTTTTACGTTTTTTTCTTTGCACCGTGGGTCTGAATGACAAGGCGCAAAATGGACATGACTTGCCATTGCTGAAGGTTGGTGGGCTATCAGGGAACCATTAGCCAACCTGTCAACATAAGCCCGGGTTTCAAATCCCGGTCCTGACACCTACCATTGGCAGCAGATCACTCATCCCTATGCATATGAATACCAATTGAAAGAGCAGTTTGTGCATTGATCTAGTCTGAAATTGGATGCAATAAATCTAGGGTGCTGATTGATTATAATGAATAGTATATGCATGAAAAGAATAATATTCCTTCAATGGCGGTATAATAAATGCCTAAGAGTTGATAGGAATGTAGTAGGTGTCATTCAATTATAGATAGATGGCTCTAGCACTCTTTACCAATATATATTTATTTGTATACCACCATCTGCCTATCCATGTATCACTATTTTGGCCAAACCTGGGACTGGATCTCAGCACCTGGGAACCTCCTGACAGCTTCATTGGCTAGAGGCTGCTGTGCTCAGACTTATCCATGCATGAATTGTTCCTGCTAGGCCCTGAGTTCAGATCCCAGCACTGCCAAAAATTTAATCTTGGTGTAAGAAACCAAGTGTGACACATGTATTCCTTTTCTGGGAAATTCCTGGGTGTCAGGCATGATGGAGAGAGAACATATCTACAAATCTGGATGCTGTGTGATATGATGTAAACAATGTAATAAATGGTAGACGTGTCAACAGAGTCAATAAAGTAAATGGTAAATAAATGAATAAAACAAGAAATAAAATGAATAACCTCACCAATCACGATATGGACTGAATATCTGTATGGAAGTATAAATCCTATCTTTAAAATATATATAAGGAGTATGTTTCCAGGACTGAGGCTTGAATTCAGACCTAGGGAACAGGCCTGAGTTTCTTGTCTTCAAGCATGGTCAGAGTCCCCTTCCCCACAATGCTGCATAATTACTCAGACTTTGAGTTCAAATCCCAGGTCTGGCAGAAAAAAATCGCATGAATGGCAAACTAGGGAGCTAAATATTTTTTTTAATTGCGGGCTATTGGGGAAGCCATAGCCCTACATGGCAACAGAGGCCTAGATTTCGAATCTCAGACATTCCACTTCTAGAAGGAGAGAGATCCAAAGAGACTAGTTCCCATCCATAGGAATAATGATGGAATGTTATCAATGTCAGAGTTCAATGAGTTACTCATGAATGATACTTTTATAAAATTAGGCATCATGATTTCAGTAGGCTGATTGGTTTTATTTAATATCTTATGAGACATTAAAAGAATACTATATCTTACAGGGACACAATAATTTCAGGACACTGATTTAATTAAAGATTTATTAAGGATGAAAATGATAACATTAATGACATGGAGGCATAATAAATACCCCAGAATTTGTAGGAATATAGTCTATAAAACTAAATAATGGATAGACATCTCTGGCACTCTATAAATATATATACATATATTAGCGTGCTACCATCTGCGTTTCAATCTCTTCTTGTTTTGTCAACCCTTGGGGCTCTATCTCAGGTCCTGAGAACTGCCCCAGGATGGCATGCTGATACTCACCCATTCATGAATTTGTCTCTGCAGGCCATGAGTTCAGATGCCAGCACTCCCAAACAATGAATCATGGAGTAAGAAGCTGACACATTTTTTTCCTTTTCTGTGAAAGTCCTGGGTGTCAGGTATAAAATGGAACACACATGCAGACCTATATCTTATGTAATCAATGTTCTATGTGCCATAAAATAAACGGTCAATACATGGATAAAACAAAAATAAAATGAATAACTTCACTGAATGTGATATGGATTCAACCTATGGATGTAAATATAAATCATATATTTAAAATGTACATGAATAGGATGTTTTCTAGTGCTGAGGATCGATATCAAGCCTAAAGAAAAGACTTGAATTTCTTGATTTCAAGGGGGTGAGCTTCCCACACAATGCAACAGAGTTACCCAGATCATGAGATCTAATCCCAGTCCTGGCAGAAAAAAAATGGCATCTCTATACTATGTGACGCCAATTTTAGGTATTTCATTATGCCTCCATTTAATGAATGTGATTATTTAAATGCTTCAAAAAGTATTGAATAAAATCATTGTGTCCTATAATAAAATTGTGTATAATTTTATCCTAGAATCATTCAAGAACTTCCACTTCAATCACGACATACATCACATTCCATTGGTATTCATATGGATAAGATTTCATATGGATAGGAAGGAGTTTCTTAGGATCTCCTGCCATTTGGAGGTGGCAGGCCAAGAATTCGAACTGCAGGCTACAGCTCCCACCACTTCAACCTGAGGATAGAGAACTCACGGGTCTGTGCCAGAATATCAGCAAGATCAATGATTAGGCAGGCACCAGTGGTTCTCAGCAGTCTTCCATGATACTTCCAAGGCTGTGAAAGAGGATCATGATCAAAGACACTCTAGGCATGAAAGTATTAAGACCCCTGTCCAACTTCAGTGCCAACAAAGTCAGAAGTAGAGCAGTGTGGCTCCAGTGGTAGAGGGCTAGCCTTAAGCTAGCCAGATCCTGAGTTTAAGGTCCGGGACTGACAACAAACAGAAATACACAACAATCTGTGCAGCCATCTGGCTAAAGCAGGTCACCCTCTTGTCCCCAACTGAATTGGACAGAATTACCTGGGAAAGCGGCTGGGGGAGCTGCTGTCATTTGCCTGCACCCATGCTGCCTGCATCACAGTATTCTGGCCACACCTCCATTCTTTCTGGTTCTTTCTGACCAATGGGATACAAGAATGTTGGACACACCCACATTCTATGCTGCCTGGTAGCACCGGGATTTGCTCTGTTGGTTTACACCACTACCAGCAGTTGAGGAAGTTAGAGGTGGATGAGTGGTGAGCAAGAGTCTGAGGAGACTTTGCAGTAGAATAGGGGAATTGATGTCCTAGTCAGTGAGGGGGAGAACAGAGGATTTCCCAGAGCTTGGGAACATGGCCAGCCCATCTTTCCCATCCCAGTGCTCAGATGACTGAAACAGCATGACTCCTTGAGAGAGCTGCAGGCAAGAATCTACTGCCAGAAAACCATCAGAAGAATCCTCCCAAAAGACCTGCGACATTTAAGAAAACAAAGAACATGAAAAAGGGAGGGATCTCTAAGACAAACACCACTGGGGAGCGTGATTCAACGGAGGGTCTGGCCAAATGTGATGCTGACCACGGGCCTCCCCTGCCTTTGGACACAGTCATAGCCACCAGGGTACAGAGTGTCAAGGGTCCCCATACCACCAAGGATCTGCAGAGGTGCTAGTGACACGTGGTACCCACCCCGGACTACAGTAAATAACAATCCAGATGCTCTGTGCCAAGATCCAACCACTGAAGCAGGAAAAGACAGACTTGCAGGATCCATTGGAGAAAGACAGGGAGAAGATAGCCCAGGTGCATGAAGCACCAAAAACAGAGCTAGAGATCCACAAGCCACCCATACAGTGGTCGGCTTTGGCAGAAAGTGACATACAGTCTGCACCAGCCTACGTGCGACAGGAGGCCAATGACAGAGAAATGGAGCATGAACCTCTCAGCAGCTGCCTACAGGCCACAGGCACGTGTCAGAGCTGGAGATGGTGGCTTCTGCGGTCACTGCTGCGCAGAAAGAGACTGAAATGTTCTGTGAACAGCTGTATGATGTTACCCTTCAGCTCAAAGAAAAGACCAGAAGTTTCGAGGACCTGGAGGAAGTGAACACAGACTTGCAGGAGAAGCTGGAAGCGCTCTGGACAAAGAGGAGCAACATGAAGAAGAGAATCTGTAAGTTCTAATAAGTGCTGGTGGGGCGTGAGGTACTGAAGAGACGACTGGACAACCTGTTTTGTCAGGTGACCACAGCGAATCTGGAAAGAGACACCTACACAGAGGATTTGAGCATTGAGTGTGGAAGGATGAGTCCCGGTGGCTGACTGAGCAGGTGAACCAACGAACAGAGGAGAAGGAATGAGGGGCAAGGCAGGTTCTGGACCTAGAGAATGAGCTAGAGGAACTGAGAAGGAAGGTTGCAGAGCCACGGTCCCCCGTGGGACCATCACAGACGGAACTGCAGAAGCAGACCCAGTCCTACCAGACACAAATGGAGTTGAAAAACCTGGAGGAACAACTTCACATCCAGATCCAGGAAAACCAGAAACTCCATTTCCAGAATGCGGAGCAGCAGGAGCAATTGCCGAGACTGGAGGAGAAGGCCAAGCATTGGCAGGAGATGACCAAGACCCAGCATCCTGGTCTCAAAGCAGCAGGTGAAGAGACATCTGTGGGAACAGCTGGACTGCTCAGAGGAGAAGATAAAGGAATGGAAAGAGGTAGCTGAGAGAGAGAGAGAGCTAAGTGTCTTGGGAGCCGCTGGAGCAGCAGAAGCAGTCCCTGGCCCAGCTGCAGGAGCTCAGAGCCACCTGTGAGCAGCACATAGTCTCCAATAAGTGGCTGAGCTCTTAGAAGGAGGCCCTGCAGCAGCACCTGCAGAGGCAGACCCAGCTTCTGGAGCAACTGAAGCAAGTGCAGGGCCCGACCAACTGGGGGGACCAGGTGGTGCCTCAAAGTGGCAGGAAGCAAAACAATCCCTGGCACCTGGTGTTTTTCAAGTAAGCCAGTTCCTTGTACATGCCTTCAAGCAACCACAGAGGTCAAGATGACTTTTTGAGCTTTAATGTCAGCTCCCAAATATGTGGTACTCCAGACATAACAGAGTTAACTTGCAAATGAGTATGGATGTGCATTTGGGTGATGGAAATATTCTACTTACACATGTGTAAATTAGATTTTTGGGGGTAGATTGTAGTTCTTGAATAAGAGTCTGGGTGATGTCCCTGAGCATTTTCTCTCAAGGCTACCACTCTACTACTTTGAGTCACAGTTCCAATTCTGATTTCCTGTTGGTTGTTTGGAGATAAAAAGCTCATTGGCTTTCTTGTCCAAGATGGCTTCAACCCATGGTCATCAGATCTAAGCCTACCAAGTAACCAGGATTATAGGCATAAGCTGTTGATGTTTTTTAATAATTTAGTAAATTTTACAGTTACAGAAGTTATAAATTATCATTATAACCTGTGTAATATATGTGTGTATGTATATATCAATGCATACACATAGAAATATTTTAACATATTTTTGAATCTACAGTAGATATATGAAAAATGATTCTTCATTGTAAAATAAAATGGAAATCAAAGTTATTAAGGAACAAAACAAAGGAATTGTCACATGTTTCTTTTTGAATGTAATATGAATTGAGATAATCAGTTTGGGAAAACCATCTTTACTTTAAAAATATAGATGATGGCTATTAATTCCAATCCATCTATTTGCCCATATTGTGCATCCTCACATATGAGTTTCAAAATTAAACCACACTTTTTGCTTTTGTATTTAACTCACCTGTAATAATTTAGGATAGATGAAGTAATCCAATAAAGATTAAAATAATAGTAAGTGAGGCTATGAGTTAGAGCTGAAAATGATTTTAAATATGATAATAGCTAATTAAATTGCATTTTTCTTACTTTTACTCTATTGTCATATCCCTCCTTCTCACATTAAGAAAGTACATAGAAGGTTCTCAATAACTTATATGTAGAATCATGAAAAAATATATTGAAAGAATGAGGGCACGGTGTGAGTTTAGCTTATTGAGACCTGTAGCGGGTAATGTGTTTTTGAGGACTTGAAAAATGTTGTGATGGAGATGAAGGAAGGCATGTGCTTATTCTGAAAAATTGACCAGAAGATTGCTCCCAGAAAGATAGTCATGAATTCTTCCAAAAGGTTACAGTAAAATCACTTTCACAACCATGTTCACTGCAGCATTATTCACCCTAGCCAAGTTATGAAAACAGTCCAGATGCCCATTGGAGAAGGGATGGTTGGAGAAAGTGTGGCATATATACACAATTGGATTGCCCTCATCCCTTATGAAGATCGTTACATTATTTGCAAAGAAATGGATAGATCTAATAATATGTTAAGTAAAGGAAGTCAGAGCAAGACACACAAAGGACCCATGGTCTGTTGCATATTTGGAAGTTAGAACTTTATACAAGTTTACACAACAGTATTAACCAAAACATGATATTTGCAGAGGAGTATTTAAAGGTGTAATTTCTTATAAAATTGAACTTTTAATCCAACAAAATGAACAACAAGAAACTATCACTTGGAATATGTGAGGGGAAGTCAAAGGGAAGGAATAAAGAGAGTTATGGAGGAAGAGAGTGAAGGCATAATGTACAATGCAGACAGTAGGAAACTAGAAAAAATTAAAGTGGGATGAGGTTTGGAAGGGTCTGGGAAAGTTAAGTAAAGATCCACTGTACTTATAAACTAATCTGTTGAATGGAAATTCCTTTGTGCAACTATTTAAGTTAATAAAAATATAATTAAAAACAAAGGAGACATCTGATCTTAAACTGCATTCTCTCAAACCATGAGTCAATATAACAGTTTCCTTCTCAGAAACTTTCTTTGCAGGTCTTCTCCTTATAATGATAGGAAACTGACCAACACAATATCAATACACCAAACTGCACATCATAATGGTACAAAATATAAAAATCACAATAATGTTAGAATTCATCACATGATAAAATAACAGGTAGAATGTATCAAATGCTGATTGATTGTTTTTCCAAGTACTTTACCTATGGTATCTAATTTAATCCTCACAATAATCCCATAAAGTGGAACTACTTCCATTTTTAATTATCAGATGATATTGAAGTTTTCAGAGTTGGAATTACTAGTACAACATTGCACACATGGTAAGTGTTAGCCTGATGCCCATCTCCCACTATATCAAATTACCTCATTCTCTTTTATGACTAAAACACCAGCACTTACTCTACTAATTCTAGGAAAATTTCCCAGAATTATTGTGTACACTCTAATAATATCTCGCTTTATCTTTGTTAGAAAATAGATAACTGTAACATGAAAATTCCAAGTTCATAATCAATTTATACCTCCCTGTTCTCCATCAATTCCCTACTTTCCAGTTAGAATGATTTAGAATAATAAAAATGAAAAAAGATTAAATAAATAATGAAAAAAAACATGCAGAAAATTCACTGTGTTTTTCTCACCAGTTCAACCAATGTAAACTATTGGGGAAATACATAGACACCTTATTCCCACTGGCACTGAAAGTCTCTAGTTAAGCAATTCTGATGAAGATGAGGAACAAAATGAAAAAGTGATGAATGGTATCAATTGCAAGAAAAAAAAAATGGAGTCGGATCCAAGCAAATTTCTTCTTTGGGCTGCTGAAAATAATCGGCTTAGTAGAGTGTGGAGACTACTTTCCATAAAGGCCACTCATGTGAATACTAGAGATGACGATGAATATACCCCTCTTCATCTAGAAGCCTACAGTGGACAGTTAGATATTGTTCGTGAGTTGTTGCCTCAAGCAGCAGATATTCATGCAATAAATGTGAATGGTTGGAAACCCCTGCACAGTGCTTATTCTTGGAATAATACCAGAGTGGCTTCTTTCTTACTTCATCATTATGCAGATAGCAATGCCCAAACTAAAGGCCTCTTAACTCCCTTGCGTTGTGCTGCTGGGTATAGAGATAGCGAAGGTACGCTGGACCTCCTTCTGTTCAACCGTTATATCAAACCAGGACTGAAGAACAAGTTTGAAGAAACTGCCTTTGATATTACCAAAAGGATAAGTATGTATCACTACCTCTTTGAAGTTGTGGAAGGCTGTCGAAAGAAATTGTTCTCTTAAGTCATAATGGTTCAGTTAAGTATCTTTTTTTTTCCTTTTTTTTCTTTTTTTTTTTTTTTGGTTGAGTTTTTTTTTTTTTATTGTGAAAATACCATACAGAGGAGTTACAATTACATAGGTAAGGGAATGAGTACATTTCTTGTCAAACATGTTGCCTCCTCCTTTATTTCCCCTTCCCATCCCTTCCCATCTCCTCCCCTCTCTACCCCTCCCCCCACCAAAGTTGTAAAGTTCGTTTTTCGACATGTCTTGTACATCTCATTGTTGCAATGGGTCAATCTGTGTCCCTATTTAAACAATTTGTTTTTCCCCTTCCCTTTCACAAATCATACCAACATCAAATACAATGAAAGCAGGGATTATACCATGGGAGAGGGACATAAAAAGCAACAAAGAAATCATCTTATAAATATGTTAGAAACAATCGCAAGAAAGAAGAAAAACATTTGAATCCTTATCTTAGGGTTCATTTCGCCAAACATCAACTTATCTGATCATTTTGACTTGTCTCAGACATGTACTAGTTATTGCAAATAAGGGAAACCATGGGACCAATGTTTTTTTGGGCCTGGCTTACTTCACTTAATATTTTTTTTCCAAGTCTTTCCATTTCCTAACAAATGGGACAATGTCATTCTTTCTCATGGAAGTATAGAATTCCATTCCATAGAATTCTATTTTCTCAATCCATTCATCTACTGATGGGCATCAAACAAGACCATACTAAAGCTACCAGAACAAATATGTTTATTGCAGCATTATTTAGCATAGCTATTAGTTAAGTTCCTTAAACTTCAAAATGCCAATCCATTCTTTGTGTCCATACAAAATACTTTCACAACCCAAATAACAGCAATATCTTACTGTAAAAATTCTGTGGAATTTTTCCAAATGAATTGCCTGACTTTGATGTAAAAATGTATTTTAGTTGTTTGTATACATCTATAATTATTTCTGCAGATTTTGTGATTTTTTAATCAGAAATAATTTGAACTCATCTGTTGAAAGGAGTAGTACAGAAACTAAAGATATTTGTTTATTGTCTGAAAAAATATTTTTTAAAATATTCTATATTCTGTGTTTGAATAATATCCATAATCTATTTCACTCTCTCCTGGATATACTTTGAATTGAACATTGTTTTATAATATATAAATATATATATATATATATATATCCATTAATAAATAGTCCTTTCAAATTACATTCCATATAGAAAATTTAAGATTCCTTTTTTTCTAGGTCCTTATGAAAGACCCCAGACTCCTAGGAGACTTTCGTCAACGGGAGGGCGCCCCAGAAACTCAGACTCCAGGCTGGGAGATGCAATAAGCAAGAGGAATTTATTTGACGTTTGCGCAAACGGACTCTCTGCCCCGGTCAGTCAGAGAGCCCCGAGCAGCGGTTACAAGCCTTTTTAAAGGCAAAAATCACAAGATTAACGCATAACACAAAGCATCCCATGATTGGTCCATTTAAAGATCATCATATATGCCAACAATCACTTTGCCACGCGGGAAATTTTGTAACACTCTTTGTAAAACAATTGGCTCATGGTTGGTTTAATGGAGGGTTTACATGGTTACAGGCCTATGATTGGTTGACATTTGGCCCAGTTTATGGTCTGGCCAGGTGGTCGTTGTCAAGATCCGTCCCAGGGATTGCTGAACTAAACTGGAACTGAAAAACATGTACTATCTATAACCGCTGTCCTTGTTCTGGGGTGGGCTGATATCCGGACATCTGGGCCGGCCAATATCCCGGAGTCACTGCCCAGTTTTATCTGCCAGGGAAGGGGGTCTGAATACAAGCATATTTACAGAAGCAAAATCAGCAGTTAGCAAGTTAGTAATGGCAATGTTAAAGTGATGTTTTTAATTTTTAACCCTTCACTTATACTAGTATATTTCTTAAGGATAAAATGACCATGTTAACTAATTTCAAAAGTTTTGTAAAGGTTATTGTATATAAAGGCCTTTCTAAGGTGAATGTTTAATCCACTGATATCAAACTCACATTTAATTCTAACACTTGCATGTATTGTCACACGTGTAATTTTGTAATCAACTTTTTAATAACTGTTTTTCATTTCTTGCATCTGAAGAATGAAAACTATGGAATACTTCACAAATTTTCATATTATCCTTGTGCAAGCACCATGTTAATCTCTGTATTGTTGTAATTTGGGTATATGGGCTGCTGAATCATGTAGTATCTTCTAAATTTAAGTAGTTAATGATGCAATCTTTTTACAGGCTTATATCCTTGGGTGCCTTTTTGTAACAAGGAAGCCTTATTGTCCCTAACAATAATATTGATCTTATTTCCCTAAAATAATATGTATAGTGAAAAAAATTTATATTGTTCGGTCGATTGCTCACATTTGTATTTTTTGTGAATGACAATTTTAATTCTTTTTCATTTTAGATTTGATCATACTTTGAAGCACTTATAGCTAGATCCTAAGGTAATGGCTTTTTCCAGTACTTATTTATGCAACTGAGTTAGCTTTGTGGAGCTAATAGATTCAAAGTAAGCCTTGCTTAAGAGCTACTTCTAAACTTCTGCAGCTGACATTTTCCCAAATGAGGTCTTACCGGCACAAATGTCTACCTGACCCTTTATCCTTCTTCCATGTAGGAACAGACCAACAGAATATCCTATCTTTACAGCATAGTTTGTCTTACTGGAACCAAACTAATCTTAGTTACAAGTGATCATAGAGAGATGAACAGTTAAGACAGAACTGTTCGGACTAGAAGGAATTTTATCAAAATTTAATTGTTTATTATACTTAACATTCCAAAAGTAGCAAAAGCCAAGAAGCTGAAAAAATTGTTCATATGCATGATTACCTAATGTCTGGCCTGTCTACCTTCCAACCAGGCAGAAACTTACACTACTGACTTTCTATCACCAAATATTTTCATAGTTGCAGGAGAAGTCCATATGTTTCCCCACTTTATTAGGCCTTACATTGGTAATGTTTTAATCACAGTGTTTCCTCTTGCCTCCAGGCTGTAAATCTACAAATGGTAAACTTTAGGTCTATCTCTACCAAACACTGAGGTAGAGATAATGCAATAATACTTTAAGAGTTGTCTTTGATACCCTAACTGCAACAGAACAATGCAAAACATGTGCCCTTTTGTATTATATATAGTTATATAACTTATATTTATATGTGGCGATTTTATATTTCACACAGTGAAACTTATTAGAATTAGTTGATAATATGACAAATACATTGATACTTATATATTCCAATAAATAGAATTGGAATATAAATAATTAGGTTTATAATACATACTAGAATATAAAAATTATCAATGTAATGTCTTCAGTATAATCTTGTGTTACCTTCTAAGTGTTCTTGTTCTTCTGAATTCACATGGTAAAAAAAAATGTTTTCCTCTAATTTATATGGGATTTTACTCTGTTGCTCTGTTTGGTTTTAAACTCACGTGTTCCAAACTGTTTTTCTCCACATTTCTGAAGCATTCCTATTGGTTATACCCAAATTTTGTTGATATGATGTCTAAAAGATATTATTCTTTTGCAAGACACATGGGTCTTTGGATCCCAGGTCCCAGTTACCCACATCATCAGATAACAGGGTCAAGACTTCTTACCTAGACCCATGCAACATTCCAACAGAAAGTAATTGAAGAGCCATGCCAATTTCTCATTTCCTATAATATTTCAGGCCCCAATTCCTTGAGAAGCAGGAATTAGCAGTAAACAATAGTGAAATGCAAGGCAACATAAAATGAAGGATGAGATCACAAAATCTGAGAGAAAGAACTGTAATTCCAACTTTCAATTTACAGATGACCAGCCCATATCTGTGAACAAGATCACAAAGTGTCAAAAGATTATTGTTAATATCCCTCCCCTAGTGATTAATGAAAGATTCCAGTCCAGCATAAGTAGGATAGAAAAATAGCTCCTGGAAAGATACAATTGGTCTACCAAAGCCAGGAAAACTTGACTTAGAGGTCAAATGTACTTCAGAAAATATCATTAATTGAGAAGATCCTTAGTGCTTCAAAACAATGGTATGTCAGTAGAACTTGGTTCTGTGGTATAAAAATGTCATTCTCATAACATTTAATCTCCTGCAAGTGTATTCTTTTCAAATAATCTTTGAAAAATCACATTCACAAGCCAGGCGCTAGTGGCTGATGCATGTAATCCTAGATACTCAGGAGGCTGAAATCTAGGATCAAGGTTCAAAACCAGCCCAGGCAAGAAAGTCTGTGAGACTCTTATCTCGAATATCGGAAGTGGTGTGTGGCTCAAGCGGTAGAGTGCTCGCCATGAGCTGAAGAGCACAGGGACAGTGCCCAAGCCCAGAGTTCAAGCCCCATGACCTACCAAAAAAAATCATATTCGCGAAAATACCATTTGACAAATAGATGATACTTAGTCACAATAGAGTTACAGTAAAGTTGATTTATTTACACTGCACTAATGCCAATCAGGTACAACCATTTATTAAAGTGTAGAAATAGTACCACCTACCATTTGTGTTGTTCATTTGGTGCTTTCCAAAATTTGTTAAATATATCATCCTCTCATATTTCAAACCCAAATGTAAACTAATAAAGTTAATTTCATCACTTAACAAGGTACATTTTAAGAAGTCACAAATAGTTGCGTTATATGTTGTGTGACAAACATAAAATCTGACTTCTATTTCTATCATATTCTTCGATAATACTAAATTTTTTTTTTTGGGTCCGGTCATGGGGCCTGAACTCTGGGCCTGGGCGCTGTCCCTCAGCTCTTCAGCTCAAGGCTAGCGCTCTACCACTTGAGCCACAGCGCCACTTCCGGCTTTTTTCTTTTTGCTTATGTGGTGCTGAGGAATCGAACCCAGGGCCCCAGGCATGCAAGGCAAGCGCTCTACCACTGAGCCACCTTTCCAGCCCGATAATACTAAATTTTAATTTTCTTTTTTCCAAAACTTATAGGTGGTAGAAAATATTATCCCATGTAAAATAAAATAATCACACACAATTTTACAAAACCATTTATAAAAATGGTACTTAGGAATACAGTCTAAATCATTTTAAACTTTCTTGTTAACTAAAGATTAATTTTCCAAATAGATGAGAATAAAATCATATCTATGTGGTTCACATCTCCAGTCTTGCAAATTATTACAGATGAATGAATTATGGAAATATAAGCTGACATCAGTTCAAGTATATGCAGGATTGAAACTCCATGGAATGTATATAAACTTTTCAAAGAACTAATGGACAGTTTAACAGAAAGACTATCAGGAAGTTGAAACCAGAGAGGAATAATAGTAAAGACATTGAATGAAAAATGGACAAGGGGCAAGAACAGCTAGAATACTCAATGTTCACATGTGATAAAGGAAGTGGTAAGTTTGAAATAAATCTTGGAGAAGGGGTTGGCTGAGGATGATAGAATGAATGAATCAAATCCAGGACAATCTAATCCATTGGACAATCAGATGGACATATTTAATTGTAACACACTTGCACAACCTTTGGAAATTCAGTGAAAACACACACAGAAATTACAACCAAACAGCAATCTCTAGAGAGTATGAATATGATCTCTCAAAATTTTAAGCAGTTAATGAAGGGCAGTCTTGGGAAAAGCAAACAAAACTATTCAAAGAGGGCAATTTGGGGTAGAGGAGGAATTTGAACAGATTTAAATAGCTTGTCTAAGGTTATAAATCACCTATATTTGCTGCAAATATTATCTTTCTTCTGTGAGTTCTCTGTCTGAACTGGATACTCCAGTCCTGAGCCACACTTGATAGCTTGTGAAGACAGAATGGAAGAAACAAGATCAAGAACCCATTACTCCATTGGAGAGAAAACAATCCTCTATATTTTCATATCTCACTTCACTACTCTTTCTTCATACTTTTAAGTCAATTGATTTTGAGTTATATATTTCCATCTTTGTTCTGGAAAAGTAATTGATGAAAGTAATTCACTAAACATTATTTGTCATTTTTTTATTGTGCTGTTTACTTGTTCAAGGGAGTACAGTAAACTTCACCTCTGCATTTGGTTGCAAAGGTGAAAACCCAACATTGATGTTAATCAGGACAAGCTCTAATGTAAAACTTTGTCTCCAAAAATCCCAGTCCAAGAAACTGTGATCACAAATATTTTGATATCCTTTTTTTCTTTTTTCTTTTACCTTGGAAGTCTTGTGTCTAAAGTGCCCACAGAAATAAGTACTCCACTAATTTTTGATTCAATCACTTCTAACCCCAAAGATATATTTTGCGAACAAGATGATTAGAGGAAACCGAAGAATACTCCACTTTTATCTTCTCTCTTAAGACTCTCCTTAGATTCCATATCAGGAACAGTGAAGTTATTCTTTGCAAAATTATTTCAATAGATTATTATTTTCTCTTCGTCTTGCATTTGCTCAACAAGATGTATGGAGGAGAATAGAGTTAAATTACCCATACCTTGGAAGAAAGTGTCCGTTACAAAAGGACAATGATTCCATGTCCTACTTCTATGTCCTCCTTTTAGCTCTTGTCTGATTTCCAATTAATCACAGCTCCTTGCCTTCAAGTCTAGTGAAGCTGAAGGACTATAAGGCCTCCCCCACTGCTACATCTTCATGGTTTCTCCATTAAAATTCTTTTAAGTTGCCTCATTTTGATGTGGAATTTATTTTCATGTCTTCATTCAATCTATTCTGCATTATAGTGAGCCAAATAGGCTCTGTAAATTCACTTTAGGTAGCAAAAATATTAAGACAATCTATATCAAAAAGTTTTGGCCTCCCTCCACTGCTGAAGACAATTTGCTTAGCTAGGGTTTCTAAGAACACTGTTTTCTTCTCTTTCTTTTTTTTTTGTGGGGGGGGAGGTATGGTCGTGGGGCCAGAAGTCTGGGCCTGGGTGCTGTCCCTCAGCTCTTCAGCCCAAGGTTAGCGCTCTACCAATTGAGCCACAGCGTCACTTCCGGCTTTTTTCTTTTTGCCTATGTGGTGCTGAGGAATTAAACCCAGGGCCTCATGCAAGGCAAGTGCTCTACCATTGAGCCACCTTCTCAGCCCAGAACACTGTTTTTTCACCTTTTCAATTTGTTCTATTCTTTTCTGAACCCAAAACTGTTTGGCTTATGTAATAAGAGAAGTCTTCACTATCTCATGTTAACAAGGATATTATTTTTTTGTGAGCCACTTAGAAATGTGAAATAACTGGTTTGAAGTATCCAATCAGATTTTTTTCTGTGTTTCAGTGCTTCAAGTGAAAAAACATTGTGGAAAGTATTACAAACAGAAGAGTGTATACCCAATACCTTCTTTCATTGTGGAGGGCACTCTCGCCCTAAATATTTTGACCCAAATTATCTTTTTCAGAGAATTACTGTTTCGTAATTAAAGGTTAATTCACAAATTTTTATGTATTTTTAAAAAGAAATTTGAATTAAATTGCACTATAACCTTTTTTCAAACCATGAAAGTATATTTCCTGGGTAAGGACAATTCTCAAGGAAACCTAGAGGACTTACAGCAAGGTTTCTGAGTTTTGTTTGTTTAGTGTGAAAATGAACGATATTCACTCACATTGCTCCCTCTCCACAAAGTCTCCATGGATTTCTTTTCATGAAAGCCTAATTTCCCAGGTAATTTTAAATTTTCTTAAAATTTAATTTTAAATTTTCTTTAAAAGTTTCAACAATTAAAATTCACCTGTCATAATTTTAAAACTCTTTTGAAATTCCTTTATCAGAACTGGTATTTCACCAACCCTAATTCCCCCTTTACCATAAAAAACAGTTAACATGTTTTCACGATTTAGTGTCCATGTAACTATTAATCTCCAATGTCTTTGTTATGCGTATATGACCATATAAGATGATGCTGAACAAAATGAACTCCAAGATATGGAATCAGAGATTTTTATTTGCAGTTGTTTTTTTTAATATATTATGTGATTTCTAGTTTCTTTAGATTTTTCCCCTATGGTTTATCCCTTGCTGTATTTGATTTTGGTACCCTGTGTATTGTGTATACATTTATCTAAATTAAGGACCGGAAGAGCAACATCATAATGGTGACACAAATGACAAAGGGCAAACCAATGCAATAGCAATACTCCCAAGACAATATGTTGGAAATATACACTACAACTTGTGAGAGGTACTGAAGAGAAGGAAAACTGTCAGAAAAATGAAGGAAGGGGTAAGCTTGAAAAGTTATGTATTCACTACCTTACAATTACTGTAACCGCACTGTACATCACTTTGACAATAAAATTAAAAAATAAGCTGCATAATATAAAATTTTACTGTACTGGTCTAGTTATATTATTATCTATATAGTAAAATTTTAAAAATCAATACTATTTGGCATCTAATTTGATTTAATTACCCCTTCTTTATCAGAAGGTCATCAAGTTGAATGTTATCCAACTAGACAATATTTTCACAATATACTTGCGTATTTTGAAAACAAATAAATTTAGCACTTTCACACACATAAAACAAAAAACAGTTTAATTCTATGGAAACCCATAACTTTTAAAGTTAAATAAGTTGTTAGGACAGAATATATGTGTTCTTCAAAATTCTTGTGACTAATAACTACTCCTTTTCAAATTCTGAACATTCCATACCTGAGAGATTCAAAACAGTACTTGTTTTCATGTTATGTAATTCTTCAATAGATGCAGTTTCCAATAGGGTGTTACAGATTTAGAAGTCAACAGGAAAATAGCCACATTCTGGTAGATGATAAAACTATGAAGCATCTGTAATAATACTTCAAGAGTAAGCAATCCCAAGCTTTATGCCATAAAGTAATCCTAGCCCAACAGTTTCCAACCTGTAAGGTGCACCTTAAAATTCCCTTAATTCACTTCATGAATAGCTTATTTCTACTGTGAAAAAGTACTACACCTCTGGTATTGTGATTCCCTCCTTGTTCTGCAAAGAACACCACAATAAACTTGCTTGCATCAGTTTTCCCCCAGTGGTATTCTTGAGATCAGAACACTTGCAAATATTATTTATATTTATACTTTTTAACTTTCATTGATATTCAGGATACTAAGATCAGAAGATTATGGTTCAAAGCCCATCCAGGCTGGAAGGTTCCTTAGAATCTTGTCTCCAATAAACTTCTCAGAAAAAGCCAGACACTAGTGGCACTGAGGTTGAAGTGTTAGGGCAGATGCCCTGAGCTCAGAGACAGTGTCCAGGCCCAGAGTTCCAGCCCTAGGACAAACCAATAAAACAAAAATAAAAATGAACCCAAACCAAGCATTTTTCTCATTGTATACAGAGGAACATAACTAAGGAAATTGCTTCCTGTGTTACATATAGATAGAAAAAAAGATGTCACACAATTATTCTCTTCATACCATGCTATACCAAACCCTCAAAAATGCTCTTTTTCTAAATTTATAAATTAATGTCATACATTTGTTGGCAACTCTGTCTAGATTATTCACATTATCATTTTATACATGAACTGTTGGGATTATCTATTAACTAAGTTCTAATTGTAACTCTCTTGAAAGAATAATCTAGGCAAATTGAATGCCAGAATCATTTGTGAATTGGTCAATTAAAACCTCTACTTAAAAATAATTTTGTAGCAGGGCGCTGGTGGCTCACGCCTGTAATCCTAGCTACTCAGGAGGCTGAGATTTGAGGATCCCGGTTCAAAGCCAGCCCAGGCAGGAGAGACCTTGAGACACTTATCTCCAATAAACCACCAGAAAACCGGAAGTGGCGCTGTAGCTCAAGTGGTAGAGCGCTCGCCTGGAGCTGAAGAGATGAGGGACAGTGCCCAGGACCAGAGTTCAAGCCCCACGACCGAAAAAAAAAAAAAAGAATTTTGTAGTATCCTATAGAATATGGAATTACAAACAAAACCAAACCATTTATTTTGAATCTAAATTCTAATTTAGCAAGGTCCACAAAGTCCTATATTAGACAAACTTTGCTATTTCTCCAGGCTTAACTTTTGTAAACCTTCATCATTTCTTTGGCATCCAACAGAATGACGCTTTTTCAAATTTTGGATGGCAATCATGAGCTCTTTTGCATGTAGTAATGTTCTGTAATGAAGAGAACAATTAAAACACAACCGAGGATTATATATATGAGTTGCATTTCAATAGGAAATTTGGCTTCTCAAAACATAATGACAAAATTAGCCCAAACTTCCAACTTTGTATTCCTTTCTTGTAATTTGGTTTGTTTTATTGAGACAAAATTATACTACCTGGTCCAGGGAAGGTATCGCTATGTAATTCTACTCTCTAATCTCCTGTCTTAGTATGAGTTCTAGAATTCCAAGCTTGTATCACATTACTCTGCCATAGTTTGTTGGTTTATTTAATCTAGAAACACACTAGCAATTCTGAACTTCTCCGACGATCTTATCCATTGACTACTCAGACTGTTTATGTACTATTTTCAAAGATGTTCTAACATATGACACAGGATATGAACATTTTCAGATGCACTTGCAGGGGTCTCTGAATCATTCCTCCATCATCCGATCCCATTAATAATGATTACTTGACTTTCTTACTATCTCTGGTCCCTACCTATGTAATAGTCTCAAACTTTTTTGAAGAAAGTTCACTTGAGGACTTTTTAATATTAAAATTTATTTCTTGATTCTAGTCTTACTCAGGACATATTTTCTATTGTTTTCTAACTTTTATACATTTTCTGAGAGTTGTTTCATTTGTGTATTTGTGTGTGCACATGTAAGTGCCTCTGTGTGTATGTGTATGTTTGTATGTATGTATGCAAACACGTCAATTCTTATTCAACAATCTTGCTCATAACTGGTATTCCATCATGTGAACCATTCTTCCAATGCAGGTTTTCCTGGTTAATTATAGATAGTGTCTCAAAAACTCTTCTGCCCAGGCTGGATACAAACTGAACTTCCCAGACTTCTTTACATCCTTAGGTTTTATTTTTCCAGGAGTATCAACTTTTAAACTACATACATTTTTGTGAGTATGAAGTCTAATCTGTAGCCCAGATTTTTAACTCAAGAATTCATATAAAGATAGATGAACATACACATTACATGTGCTGAGTGTACACTGTTAGAAATATGATCTTAAGCTGGTTGGTGGTGAGATCTGAGGATTGAGGTTCAAAGCCAGACAGGTAGGAAAGTCCTGGAGACTCTTTTCTCCAATTAACTACAAGAAAACTGGAAGTAGCACTGTGGCTCAAGTGGTAGAGCACTAGCCTGGAGCTGAATAGCAGAGGGACAGCGCCCAGGGTTCAAGTGCCACGACCAACAACAAATATATATATATATATATATATATATATATATATATATATATATATATATATATATGAAAAGGAAATAAAAAGAAATATGATCTTTGCCACCAGGATCATTGCTAGTATAATACCTTTTCTCTCAAGATGGACTTTTTTCCATTTAAGTCCATTCTCTTATATGTGCCTGGCATGGAACCAGAATCATTCTTCTATTCTACTTTTTACAAATTTGCATGGTTAGCAAGTGTGATTTAGCAAAGGAGTGGCCTCATACTTCATGATCCACTTAGAAGAAATGCTTTCACTATATCACTTCTATAAATCTACATACTGTACTTTATTGTTTCAATGTTGTCTTATTTGTAGAGTCTTCTATATTGTATTGAACACTTAAACACAGAACTTCTCCTTCTCCTATTATTGTTATTGTTTCTCTTACTGTTAACTCTTATACAATTGGAAAATAATGCAGAGCACATACACTCACAAAAAAAAAGATCTGAGAACCCTCTTCACATTTAAAATTCACCTTAATTTACAGAGCACTTATGAAGTTTGAACTCAATGTACTCATGGATAATTTATAAGCAATTTAAATTTCATATTTTTTCTTTACTAAGTTGTCTCTGAAACACTGCTACATGATGTCCAAAGGTATCCTTGTTCTATTTCAGTGAAGCCAGCAAACATTCATTATACCTCAAGCAGCACCATAGATGTTACTGGAAGTAATGATTACTGGATGTGGAGACTGATCCCAGGAGACTAATTGCACCTAGAGGTATGACAAAGTTCAAGTTAACTTGTGCTTTCCTTTTTACTGTACAAGAAAAGGATCCATGGCTTGAAGGAAACTCTGTCCCTGACTTTTAGAGTGTGTTTTTAATTCATATAAAACTTGTCTGTAAAGTTCTGATTGAGAGTATTACAAAAGGAAATAATGTGTCATTTGAGGGCCAGCATAAAACAAAAGGAAATAGCGTTGTTTTAAAAGTGCTCTACTGCAAAGAAACAAAGACATGGAAATTTTAAAGTGCTTTAAGGATGGATATTTCACTTCTGAGATGATTCTCTTGTTGCAGGATTCAGTTATCCATTCCTTTAATCTGGTCCTGAGTTCTCTATAGCAGTAAGTATTCCAAAAAAAGCAGGATCCAGTGAGTATAATCAACAAAAGCAGGCTCTTCTCAGACCAGTACTCCTTTAAGAAGGGTCCCAAAGAAATACCTGGGGTTTTTTTGTTTGCTTGTTTGTTCAGTTTGTGCTGGTTCTGGGGTTTGATTCCAGAGGCTGGACTATGTCCCTGAATAGATGTCTTCCTGCCCACGTGCCCCCAAAGTTAGTACTCTTCTGCTTCAGCCAAAACCCCACTTCTGGCCTTTTTGGTGGTTAATTAGGCATAAGGGGTTGACAGACTCTCCTATATGGGTTTGCTTTGAACTGTGATAATGAGAAAGCCAAGTGATGGACTGGGTAGGTGGCTCAGTAGTAGAGTGCTTGCCATGCATGCATGAGGCCCTGGGTTCGATTCCGCAGCACCACATAAGCAGAAAAAGCTGGAAGTGGTGCTGTTGTTCAAGTGGTAGGGCACAAGCCTTGAGCTGAAGACCTTAAGGACAGTGCCCAGGCCCAGTGTTCAGGCACCATGACTGGCAAAAAAAGGTAAGTGACATCAACTGTACCAAGACGTCTGTTTTGAACCAAGAAATACAAGATGAAGTTTAATATAAAACTAATATTTGACAATTTTTAAAAGAAAAGAATATGTCCAGCCAAGAAGCCATAACTTAAACAACTCAGCAAAATCATTTTGCCATTATTTTTTCTGCTTTGGAAGATTACTGTTGACCTTGTCCTTCCTTTGGGGGAAACTTAAAGTCATATTTGCACTTTTTTGTTGGTAGTGGGGCTTGAACTCTGATCCTGGGCACTGTAGCTCAGCTCTTCAGCTCAAGTTGAGTCGTCTACCACTATAGCTACAGTACCACTTCTAGGATTCTGCTGGTTAATTGAATATAAGAGTCTCATGGACTTTCCTGAGCAGGCTGGCTTTGAACAGCAATCCTGTGGTCTCAACCTCCTGAGTAGCTATGATTACAGGCATGAGCCACCAGCAGCCAGCTCCTATTTCCATTTTGTGCACTTAATGAGACTATGTAGACAAAAAATGGAAATTTGAATCAAATGATGACATTGTAGCTGTTCAGAAAAATTGAGGTAGCAATAAGTCCTCCTAATCCATTTTGTTACATTAATGACTAATAAGCTATGGGACCCCTACATTAGCATCCTCTGCCATCTGTGTAGGTATATTTAGTATCAGGAAAGACTGAGAATTTTAGAAAGCAAAAGAGATCAAGTACGAAAGAACAGGATAGGAGGAGATACATTTATCTCACAGAGATTAAGAACTTGCCTAAGAGATTTAGAATGCTAAAGCCGATGAGGAATAAGCCTAGTTGATAACTAGTTCCTCAATAACCAAAAATGGTTCCCTAGAGTGGTTTCTGGTACGTTAGTTACTATCATTTGTTCCTTCCATCTGGAATTATTCCTTTTCTTGTCCCAACTGATAATTTGCCTCTGCCTTTTTGGTGCCATGACTGATCAAATAGATTTCAAAATCTCAGCCTACCCTTCTCATTGTGATTAGCAGTGACCACTCAAAAGCCTGGAATCTTTGAATTTCCAGAATTAATCTTCACCTGACATCTAAGCATATTCCTGGCATTAATTGCTGTGACCTAATGACCAAACTTTTTTTTTACACAGTATTCTAATATAGGTAAAGTACATGAATTAGGGAGTATTGTCAGGTATTAGTATGGAAGGAGCAATTACATATTCCAAGTATGGATTATTTATTTTGCGTTTACTAACAATGTTTTTTTGTTTTTTTGGGTTTCTTTGTTTTGGTTTTTTTGCCAGTCTTAAAGTCCTGGGGCTTAAACTCAGGGCTAGGGAATTTTTCCTGAGCTTTTTTTTTTTTTTTCTCTCATGGCTAGCACTCTACCACTTGAGGCACAACGCCACTTCCAGTGTTTCTTTTTCTGTTTATGTGGTACTGAGGAATTGAACCCAGGTTTTCATGCATGGTAGACAATCCCTGTACCATGAAGCCACATTCCCAGAGCTCTAAATGACTTTCGTAAGACAGCATTCCAGTTTCATTCCATAACTATGTATCATAATTTTGGCCAGTTGCTAGAAAAGAACATAGAAAACAATACTAAGTCCAATAAGGCTGAATGGACAATGAATAACTGTCATGGTCTAGGCAGAGCACAGAGGGGTTTACCTCATGGGGCTGTTTCAACAGGCTGAGCAAGACATTTCCGAACCCACAGCACACCTCAAGAATGAGAGGGCCACCTTGGGTTCCAACCACATGGGGACACCGGGTCACCTCTTCCAGCAGCCATTCAACGAGTTCCTGAGAGAGAGAGAGAGAGAGAGAGAGAGAGAGAGAGAGAGAGAGAGAGAGAGAGAGAGAGAGAGAGAGAGAGAGAGAGAGAGAGACAGAGAGACAGAGAGACAGAGAGACAGAGAGAGAGAGAGAGAGAGAGGAGAGAGAGAGAGAGAGAGAGAGAGAGAGAGAGAGAGAGAGAGAGAGAGAGAGAGAGAGAGAGAGAGAGAGAGAGAGAGTCAAAATTACAATTAAGCAGGGTGCCGGTGGCTCAGGATTATAATCCTAACTAAACAAGAGGCAGAGATATGATGAATATGGTTCATAGCCAGCACCGGCAGGAACGTCCATGAGACTCTTATCTCCAAAGAACCACAAGAAAACTGGAAGTGGCACTGTGGCTTAAGTGGTAGAGCACTAGTCTTGAGCTGAGGAGCTCCAGGACAGCATCCAGGCCCAGAGTTCAGGCCCCATGACTGACAAGAAGTGGACTTCCCACCACAAGAAGTGGACTGAATACCACACATTCTCCTAGGGACCATGGCAGAGAAGTCAGGCTGAGCTTCCTCTCAACTGGAGGTCATGAGTTGGTCATCTGGCTTCTCCGTGCCTCACTTTCCCCAGCTACAAAACTGAACACATTGAAGGATCCCCTTCCTTGTGGGAATAGGGTAAGGAAGAAAGAGAACCATGTTTGTTTCATAATCCCATACATGTCACACGACTAATAACAGGCCCCATCTGAGCCCTTTCCAGGTTATCTTCTTGACATATGCTCACAGAATTGCCAAGAACCTTATCTGACAGCCACTCCCTCTGTGCCTGGACCTGCTTTATAGATCCCCCTGTATTGATCCCTTGTTTCCTCACAACTCTCCTGGGAGAAGACTGTGGTACAATGGTGGAGGCCCACCCAGATTTCTACAGCTGCTGTAGACTAAGAGTTTGGGGCAATCATCTAAACCGATGACTGAGCATGGTGCTATATGTCTACCATCCAAACTGGTGGCTCATGCTTGTCACAGATATGAGGGCCATGATCCAGCCCAGCCTGAGCACGTATTGAGTCTCTATCTTGGAAATGCCCAAGACAGAAGGGCTTGGTCTGCATGGTAGAAGACCTGACTGGCAAGCTGAAGGCCTTGAATTTAAACTCTAATACACCAAAAAGAACCAGAGTCCTGGTGCCAGAGGCTCATGCGTATAATCCTAGCTACTCAGGAGGCTGAGATCTGAAGATCACAGCACAAGATTTAAAATAGGTTTGGACTCACCCATCAGACGTCATGATGAGAAAACCTGGAGTCAGGCCTATGCTGGTGCACTCCATACTAGAAGGGCTCACATCCTTACTAAGTGCTGTCAATGCTCTCTGGCCCCCTGGGAAGCCAACCCCTGCGTGTCCCACTCCGAGATCCTCCCAAGCTCCCACTACCACCAATCAGGCCCAAAGGAGTAGACAGCTCCAGGGCACACATGTCCCTTGATCTTGTAATTTAACAGTGCTGAGTCCCCTTCAAGTGCCTCACACATCCAGGCCCCCAGACCTCAGCCACAAAACCCATGCATCCCCCAAATATAGCAGGCAGAAGTTACCAAATGACCCAACCTCCTTATTACAACCCACTTCTACACAGACACACAGAGACACACACACACACACACACACACATGCAAACACACACACACACACACACACACACACACACACACACACACACACACACACACACACCACAAATCCAGACCAGTGACAGAACACTAGTCCATGCAGCACCTGCAATTTTCTAAATGATCACTCACCTGAGCAGAGTCAGGCTGTACAAGGAGGAAGATGATATCTCTCTCTCTCCTCTCTCTCCCTCCCCCCTCTCTCTCTCTCTCTCTCTCTCTCTCTCTCTCTCTCTCTCTCTCTCTCTCTCTCTCTCTCTCTCTCTCTCTCTCTCTCTCTCTCTCTCTCTCTCTCATGAACACACACAGACACACAGACACACACACAGATTCAAAGCGGTGCCTCTCCAGAGTTTGTTGGTCTGCTGAGAGACACTGGTGCCTGCCTAATCATTGGTCTTGCTGATGTTCTGGCACAGACCTGTGAGTTCCCTATCCTCGGGTTGAAGTGGTGGGAGCTGGAGCCCACAGTTGGAATCCTGGTCCTGCCACCTCCAAATGGCAGGAGAACCTAAGAAACTCATTCTTATCCATATAATTATCAATAGAATGTGATCAATGTCAAGATTGAATAAGTAGTTCTTGAATGATTCTAGGATCAAATTGTACACAATTATATCCTAGGACACTCATCAATTTTAGTTAATGCATCATTAAGCATTTAAACAATCACATTCATTAAATGGAGGCAGAATAAAATAACTAAGTATTGGACATCACATAGCATAAAATGCAATTTTTTCTGCCAGGATTGGGATTTGAACTCATTGTCTGGGTAACTGTTGCACTGTGTGGGAAGGGGAAGCTCACCTCCTTGAAGTAAAGAAATTCAAGTCTCTTCCTTAAGCCTGAATTGGATCCCCAGCACTAAAAAAATCCTATTCATGTACATTTTAAGTATACAATTTATATTCATATGCATATGTTCACTCTATTTTACACTCAGTATAGTTATTCTTTTTTTTTCTTGTGTTGACCATTTATTTTATTGACTATTTTGACACAGAAAACATTGATTACATAGGATATAGGTCTGCATATGTATTCCACTTCATAGCTGACACCCAGGACTTTCACAGAAAAGGAAAACCTGTCAAAATCAGCTTTTTATTCCATGATTCATTGTTTGGGAGTGCTGGCATCTGTACCTGGGGCCTATTTTGACAGGTGGATCTATGGTTGCTCTGATAGCCTGCCAGGCTTCAGCAATGGCAGGTCAGGTCCACTTTGCAGGTGTCATTCAGAACCAGGATAGTCACCCTGCAAAGAAAAAAAATTATAAACCCCTCAGCCCTCTGCAATTCACTATTTTTTGTGATGTCCCAGTTTTTTTTTTCTTCCTGCAAGCCCTCTTGGCCTGGGATCCCAGATTGGCTATGGGTCCAGAGGCTGCAGCCCAGCCAAGGGATATCAAAGCTTAGGCAGTGTTGCCATGATCTGAGTTCAAGCCCCGTGTTGGCAAAAAAAAAAGAAGAAATAAATAAATTAATTAATTAACTAAATAAAAAAAAATAAGCCTCCCGGGTTTGGAATTTCTGCCAGTTATATTTCCTAACCTGGGATTTGAACTCAGGGTCTTGGTAAAACCATACCAATGTGAGGGAAGGTGCAGAGTTGCCAGTAGTTGAATTCAAACCCCATTCCAAGCCTAAGCAAAAATTAAGTCACTGATCTTGGCAGGGGAAGTTAGTTGTGGAGATGGGAGGGAAGAGATAGTAGGGGGGAAACAAAGGAGGAGGCAACAATGCTTAATAGGAAATGTACTCATTATCTTGCTCATGTAAGTGTAACCCCCTGTACATCATTTTTGCAATAAACATAATACAAAAATAAACAATGCCGTGCTCAGAGAAGCACTTTGGGGGTAAGGGAAAGATGTCTGAATAGTTGTACAAAATTCTACACTGCTTTTTGTAAAAATGTTCAGTATGGAAATGAATAAAGCTAACTGCTTTCATTTAAAAAAATGTCACTGTCTTGGAAATGTGGCCAGTATTTCTGCCATTCTGGGATCTGATCTCACATTCCAGTTAACTCTTTTGCACCATGGGTAAAGGCAAAGTTCACTATCCTTGAGGAAAAGATATTCAGGCTAGAGTTCTCAGGGCCTGCAGTAAGGCCCTGCAATGAAAAATTATTTATATACATGTGTAATATATGATACATACTTACATATGTATGTTTATTACATTTTATGATTATTGTCATTGATTTTTATTTTATTTTTATTTAATTCATTTAGACATTGTTTAATGTATTTAATATTATTAAACACATAATATTTATTACATTTTGAACATCTATTATAAAATTATACACAAAATTTAGGACATTGAATCATTTTTCATTAATAATTTATTAAGTGTGGAAACATGATACATAATTATGCTGATTTTTTCCATCATGGGGCTTGAACTCAGGGCCTGCGCACTGTCCCTCAGCTCTGCAGCTCAAGGTCAGTGCTCTACCCCTTGGGCCCAATGCCACTTCCGACCTTTTCTGCTTATGTGGTGCTCGGGAATTGAACGCAGGGCCTCATGCATGCAAGGCAAGGACTCTACCACTGATCCACCTTCCCAGACCACATGATTCATAATTAAACGGAGGCATTTGTTACAGTCATCACGTGTTTAGATTCTATCCCAAGTATCAGCTTTGCCTTATTCATCTTTGGACAACTTCCTATAGGGATTTATTTAGATGTTTTATACTCAGAGGCCTTTTCTTGAAGATAGGCAAGTTGAGGGATAAAATACTAAGCGTGAAGCTGGGAATGTGGCTTAGAGGTACAGAGCTTGCTCAGCATGCATGAATGCAGGGTTTGAATCCTCAGTGCCACATACTCCGAAAAAGCCAGAAGCTGTGGAATGGCTCAGGTGGTAGAGTGCTGGCCTTGAGAAAAAGAAGCTCCAAAACAGTACCCAGGCCCTACATTCAAGCCCCAGAACTGGCAAAAACAATAAGCCAGTTGCTGTGGCTCACATAGAGAACCCTAGCTTCTCAGGAGGCTGAGATCTCAAGACCACAGTTCAAAGACAGCCTAGGCAAGGAAAGCCTGTTATAATCTTATCTCCAATGAACCACCAAAAGACCCCACATAGCGCTGTGGCTCAAGTGGTAGAGTGTTCACCTTGAGCTGAAGGGTTTAGGGATAGTGCCCAGGCTTGAGTTCAAGATACACAACGGGAAAAAAGTGGGATTAATCAAAGTACTTTTCCTATTTGTTAATTATGAGAACATTTTCTGGAAAATGAACACTGGTGTACACCAGAATTAAAGTCAGAGCTCAATGTTCAAGTATAGAAGATCCATAAGCCCAGCCTGACTCTAGCATTATAACCTTGTGTGCTACAGGGTTCTGAAAGGTCCAATGTTGAAAGGCTTAATATGCTCCCCAATCCCTTTGTGATGAGCAGTTGACTTGTATTCTCAATGTCATTACAGTTCTGAACCTAGCAGAGCACCAGAAAGCTCATAATCGTCATCCTACATTAGGAGGCTGAGGTCTGAGGATCACAGGGTGAAGCCAGCCAGGGCAGGAAAGTCTATGATGCTCCACTTCACCACGGACAAAGCAGAAAGGGACTCGTGGTAGAGCGCTAGCCTTGACTCAAAGGAGCCCAGGAACAGAGCCTAGATCCCAATTCAAGCCCAAAGACCTGCAAAACATTTCAAGCAAAGGACAGAAAAAGAAGGAAAAAAGGCAGTAACTCCCTTTGGGTTTGATCAATCTATTTCTATCTTGGAAGCTCCTGAAGATCTAGCAGGACAAGCAGTAAAGAAGGACATGGACTAGGAGAGGAGGCTGAGTTCAAGATTCAAGTGTAGCAGATCCATCTGCCTAGCCACTCATGTAAAGATTATAATCATCCTGTGTCCTCCAGTGGGCTTCTGAAAGGTCACATGTTCAAGAACTTCCTGGGTTTCGCTTGGTGTTGAGAAGTTACTTGCACTCTAAATGTTCTTACAGTTCTCAAGCTATAGAAGCAGGAAAGAAACATCATTGACCCACCCTGGGTATAAAGAAGTTCTCAGGATCCAAGACCTAGCCCTGTTAGCAGGAAGAATTCCAATGTAACTCTGTATTTGAAGGACAGAAAACAGTTTCAAAAAACCAGGCTAGATGCAGAGACCTAGGCCTGCAGGATTAGGAGGCAGAATGTAAACACTCAACAAGGAAGTGAGCTACAAAACCACTTCATTCATTCCAGGCACAGCCAGCATTGGGGAGAAAACCTGAAACATTTGTTAGAGTTACACCATGGTCAGGCTTTTCTCAGCCTCTTCAAACAATGACTAATTATCCTTCCTCCCTCAGGTGAAGGGAGCCTCAGGCTATCTTTAGATTACCAATAGAGAGCCAGTTCAGTGGAGGAGAGGGGAGGAACAGAGTAGAAAACCCTGCTCTTTGGTCTTAGGGAGTAGGTTCTTTACTCTCCATCTGTCAGATGTGAAGGCCCTTCTACCTCTGCCAGTCCATTCTACTTCCTTCATTCTCCACATCATTAATGTAAATCCCCAGTCCAAAGAGAGGCAGAGACCTTTCTCTTCTGCCTCCAAGTGCTTAGTTAGAACCTGACTCTGCCCTCTTGCCTCTGGGGCCCTCCACTGCCTGAGAAGTGGGAGAGAGACAGTTTTCCTGCCCTGTGGTGATGTGAAGGCAATGCTGGTGTCCTGGCACACTGCAAAAGGCCTCCTGATTGGGAAGTGTTCCCTTCTTTCCTACTTATATCTAAGACCAGATTCATCTCTCTCTCTCTCTCTCTCTCTCTCTCTCTCTCTCTCTCTCTCTCTCTCTCTCTCTCTCTCTCTCTCTCTCTCTCTCTCTCTCTCTCTCTCTCTCTCTCTCTCTCTCTCTCTCTCTCTCTCTCTTTCTGTCTCTGTCTCTCCCTACCTACCTACCTACCTTTCTGGTATCTCTTTGCCTTGGGCTGAACACAAGGCCTGAGCACTGTCTTTAGCAATCTGCTACTTGAGTCACAGCACCAAATCTGGCTTTTGCTGTGTAAGTTCTACTGAAGAATCAAACCCAGGGCTTCTTGCATGCTAGGCAAACACTCTCTCACTAATCCATATTCCCAGCACCCTCATCTTTTCTTTAATGGTTGTTTTTACATAAGTAGGCTCCCATTTTTCATCCCTAACTTTATTTTTCTGAATACCTGTTAAAATTATGAACCCTGACTTCTCTTCCCCTGGCTGATTTGTGACTGTTCCTACATTGGCCTCGTAATGAAATATAAATAAAGGCTGATGAGAGCTTAAGTGTGCATCATGTAAGGATGCAGGAGTGGAACCCTGGAAAAGAAAAGCGATGGGCCTGAAATGAAGAGAATGATGCAGTAGTGCAATGAGCATATCTGAAAAATAAATCAGTAAGTAAAAGAAGCATTGCATATGGTCTGTTCGCACTCAGTTAGGTAATACACACATAAGACGGTAAGGCACTGATACATAACTTGGCGTTTTCTTTTTGAATTTTTGTTGTGGTCATCCCAGAGCTTAAACTCTGGGCCCTATGCCTTCCTTTGTTGTTTTACTCAAGGCTGAGGCTTTACCACTGCCACAGCTCCACTTCCAGTCTTCTGGTGGATAATTGGACATAAGCGCCTCCCAGGCTTTCCTACTTGGTCAGGCATGTATCTCCTGCTCAGCTTTCTCTCAAAGATAGAGCTCTACCGTCTGGGTCACTGCTCCTCTTCTGGTTTTCCGGTGGTTTATTGGAGATAAGAAGCTCACAGACTTTCCTGCTCATGCTGGATTTGAACGGCGATTTCCTGAGGAGGATTTAAGAGGGTTTCCTTAGGGATTCACTGAGGCACTGCTTCACACAAACTTTTAGTCTAAATCTCGAGAGATACTAGAGAAAAACAGAAACAGGAAGATGCTTCTCATGTGTTCTAAATACTTAATGTTGTAGACACAAAACAGTCATACTTATTAGGTCATTATGTAGACAAAAGGAGCAATGCAGACAGTATGAGGATCGCTGCAGCTTTCAGTCCTCTCGTCCTGAGACAGTAAATTCACTGCAGCTCAACACTAAGTGACAGAACTGGCATGTCCTATAGACATTTACTTCCAAATCCTAGGACACTTATTTCTCACTTTTGTCTTTAAACCTGTGACCAGAGGGGAAGATGAGGAGAGAAAATCATTCTCAGAGAAAGCAGCTGTAAAGAACATTGGGTAGTTTACTTATAACTTAAAACCATTGGAATAACCCTGTTAAGAAGTCAGTTGTCCAGAGTGAAAAATGAAGAAGAAAGGCAGGTGCCAGTGGCTGCTGACTGTATTCCCAGCTCCTTAGGAGGCTAAGTTGTACAGAATCTTAGTTTGAATCCAGCCAGTGTAGGAAAGTTCATGATACTGTTTTATCTATGAGATCAGAGAAAAACCCAGAACTGGGGCTCTGACTCAATTTTAGTGGGCTACATCTGAGCAAAAGGAGCTCAGAGACAATGGCTTGGGTTAACGTCCAACCCCAGGACCTGCCCCCACCCCCAAAAAAAAGATTGTGTAGGTCCATGTCTTTGTGTATGGATGGATGTATTCATATAGGTTAATCTCTAGAGTAGCTATGATGAATGGCAATGAACTAGGAAATTTGTTTTCAATACAATGATTTCATAGTACAGAGAGGGCTTTCAAGACATTGCATGTTCTGGGGCTCCCCTCACTGTGCCCAGTGTAGCCTGAGGTTTTCTCTGCATCCCAGGCCTTTTGGAAGAAGTCTCTCTCATTGTCTGGACAGGCAGACTAAAGGCCTCACTCCTGTACAGCTGTGTAACAAGCAACCCCATCTGGGTCAATTAGTGAGGATGAATTTGGGCAGGTTCTTAAGGTCAGTAGAAAAAGGCCTCTTTGTACCCCAAGATATCTCTTTCCCCAGTGCTCTATTTGACAGCAAAACTTCATTTGTGCCACCTCCCTTGGCAGGCCAAGTTCTCTGCACTTATCATGCCTTTGTGAAACTATATTCCGGTGTTCAGATAGAGTGCTAATATAATTCAGGAGTCCTTGTGGCAGACAACTAGGGCACTGAACCTAATGAAATGTTTCATTGCTGGCGATGATGGGCCTATGATGCCTCTCCTAGGTTTCTGGAAGCTTGGGAAATCCAAGCACATGTCTGATATCACAAGGCTTCCTGTCTAGGCCTGGTGAAGCTCATCAGGGTTTGAATGATTTGACCTCTCCTAGTTGGACCCTGGGTGGGTAGGTTTTGGGGTTGAACACAGGGCCTGGGGGCTGAACATGAGCTCAGTGCAGAAGCCCAGTGCTCTACTATTTGATGTCATAGCTTCACTTCTGGTCTGTGTGTGTGTGTGTGTGTGTGTGTGTGTGTGTGTGTGTGTGTGTGTGTGTGTGTGTGTGTGTGTGTGTGTGTGTGTGTGTGTGTGTGTGTGTATGCATACACTAGTCTTGGAGATTGAACTCAGGACCTGAGCAGTGTACTAATTTCTCTTGTACAAGGATCTCTCTCACCCACTTGAGCCACAAAGCCACTTCAGGCTTTTTTCTATTGATGTGGCACTAAGAAATCAAGCCCAGGTCTTCATACATTCAAAGCACTCTACCCCTCGGGCACATTCCCAGCCCTCTACTTCAGGTTTGTTAGTTTGTTTCTGTCTTTTTCTTGTTGTTGTTGTTGTCTGCTGTAGCAGTTAAATTCTGGACCTTGGTGCTGTCCCTGAGCTCTTCAGCTCTAGTCTTGTGCTCTACAACTTTAGCCACAGCACCACTTCTGGTTCTTGGTGGTTCATTGGAGTTAAGTGTCTCAAGGACTTTCCTGCCCAGACTTGCTTTGAACCATGATCCTCAGATCTCATCCTCCTGAGTAGCTAGGATGACAGGCATGAGACACAAGCACCAAGCTTCCACTTCACGTTTCTTAGTGGACAATTGCAGATAATAGTCTCATGGGACCTCTTGTGTCTGGGATATTTTGGAACCCAGATCCTCAGGTCTCAGCTTCCTGAAAAGGCAGCATGACAGACCTCAGCTATAGACCCCTAGACTGTGGCACTCTGCTGGAAGGGGATCCTTGTCTCCACGTGGTGGAGGGCTATCCATAAACCCAGAGGTAAGTGTCAGTGCCTAGGCCCCGATTTCAAGGTTCATAACTGAGAAAAAAACAGAACAAAATTTTCTGCATGAGAGAACTCACTAGTCTTCAGTAATACACATTTTTGTCCCTGCCATGGGGACACATATGAGCCTCAATATTCTTTTTTATTAAATCAAACTTCTTTTCTTTATTGTGAAAATACCATACAGAGGCGTTACATTTACATCGGCAAAGTATTGAGTACATTTCTTGTCAATCATTGTTGCCTCCTCCTTTGTTTCCTCTTCCCATCCTTTCTCCTTCCTCCCCCCCACCAAAGTTGTAAAGTTCGTTTTTAGACATAATGAATTGTACATCTCATTGTGGCAATGGGTCCACCTGTATCCTTATTTAAAAGATTTGCTTTATCCCTTCCCTTCCACAAATTATACCAACATCAAAAACAGTGAAAACAGGGGTTATACTGTGGAGGAGAAAACTACAAAGCAACAAATAAATCATCTTATAAATATGTTAGAAACAATTCCATTAAAAAAAAAACATGTGAATCCTTATGTTGGGGTTCATTTTACCTAACACCAACGTATCTGACATTTTCTGCTTGTCTCAGGCATATACTAGTTATTGCAAATAAGGGAAACCATGGGACCTATGTTTCTCTGGGCTTGTCTTACTTCACTTAATATAATTTTTTCGAAATCTTTCCATATCCTAACAAATGGGCAATGTCATAGAATTCCATTATATATATATATATATATATATCACATTTTTCACATTTTTCACATTTTTCACATTTTTCACATTTTTTTGGGATATGACCTTTATTGAGCTTATCCACTGCAGTGGAAATAATGTCTGTTCAAAACCAAATGTTGTTACTATAACTTCTGCATCACAATTAAAATCCAAACAGTTTTTTAAAAAGTTAATCAAAACCCACTACTTCAGAGTCAATAGCTTCTTTGAAGCCACAGTAACACTTAAATATGGTTAAGACTCGAATGCAGAAATTTGGTTGGTTGGAAAGATAATTAAACTTTCAACCTGCTCAAATAGAATTACAAAGAGGCAGAATTGTGTTTTTTCACAGAGATACAGTCCACTGGATTCACCAACACTGGACAGCTGTTAAGAGTATTTAGAGTCCTGAGATAACAAGGAAACCAGGCATCCTTTAGAGAGTCTTCTGTTGTCCTTTCTTCCCAATAAGAGACTTGTGGATGTGGGGGATGACACCACTACCAGCAATGGTAGCCTTGATGAGAGAGTCCAATTCTTCATCTCCACGAATAACAAGTTGCAAGTGACAAGAGGTAATAAGCTTTACCTTTAAATCTTTTGATGCATTTCCTACCAACTCAAGTTCCTCCGCAGTGAGGTACTCCAGGATGGCTGTGCTGTACATAGCGACGGTCGCTCCCACACTTACGTGGCTGGTTGTCCTAGAATTCAGATGTCGATGAATTCGGCCAACTGGGAACTGCAAGCCGGCTCTCTGCGAGCAGAAAACCACCTTTGTCTTGGTCTTTCTGGAGTCCTTCCCAGCCTTACCACCAGCCATCTCGAATTCTGCTGAAGCTCACGCAAGCAAGGCAGCGAAAAGGCTATTCGGAGGCATGGCGAGGCCTCGGACACCTACTCCGTCGTCGCACAGTGATTCAAACTCATTTTTCACATTTTTTGTCTGCAAAATCATCTCAGTTTTGGAGTTCTTACATAGACCAGTGCTGTGAAGGACACAGCCCATGACACTCTTTGCATGACTCAGCACACAGCACCAAATGCAGGACTCAGCGCACTGCACCCTGTAAAGGACTCAGCACATAGCACCTTGTGCAAGACTCAGAACAGAACACCCTGTGAAGGGCTCAGCACATAGCTCTATTCCACAAATTGTTGATAGAATTAGGATGGTTTCATCAGTATCACCATTCACAAACCACACAAGATCACATCTAATGGTTTAGAAGGGTGTTTTTTTGAGGGGTGTTACCCATGGGGCTTGAACTCAAAGCATGTGCATACTGTTCTAATAACATTTGCTCAGGGCTAGAGCTCTACCACTAGGAGCCACATATCGAAGAGTCTCACAGACTTCCTACCAAGGCTGGGTTTTAAAGCCACCAAACAGCTAGGAAGATGGGGTTAAGCCAGCCAGCAGGGTCTGGTTCCGTGCAGCTGGGTTGCAGTGCTTTACATCTGGCTAAGTCAGGTTAGGTGGCAGCTGTCAGCACCAGACTCCTAGTTTGCTCTGTGATGATGTACTTGAAATCCTGTCCTTATTGCAGTTAGAACATTCTACCTTGTTTTTGGCAGCAGTCCTGGGCCTTGAGTAAGGAGTTAGAAATGTCCCTAAGCGTTGGTGCTCCAGGCTAGCACTCGATTGAAAAACAGCAGAACTTCTCGATTTTCTGTTTATGTGGCACTGAGGAATCCAACCCAATGCTTTGTGCTAACTAGGCAAGCACTCAACCACCGAGCCCCAGGAATAAACGAAGTATAAATAGATAGAGCTTCCTTATACAAATATTATATACCAAAAGGAGAGATGTCTGTATATTATTGAATTATAGATAATATTACTACCAATTATTAGGTATTCAATAATGTCTCCATTTAATGACGTGTCCCAGCTGAACAATTAATAAAGCATTAATTAATAATTACTCAATATCCTGTTATTTTTTTCATATATGTACATACATACGTATAATTATATATTTTATAGAATGAGACAAATTAAATTATGCATCGTGCATTACTACCAGTTATTAGGTATTTAATTATGTCTCCATGTAATTTTTATTCTGTTAATGCTCAATAAAATATTAATCAACTTAATCCAAGTCCTATAATTATTGCGTCTAATTTTATCCCAGAATGATTCACAACTAATGCAATCTGTTTTTCATTTATTGTGTTGACAATTATTTCACCTATGACATTTATTACCTTCATGACATCCTATTACATAGCATATAGATTTTCACACAATTTATACATTCTACCTGTCACCAAGAACTTTCAAAAAAAGGAAAATGTGTCACGCTCGGCTTCTCACTCCAAGATTACATTTTTGGCAGTGCTGGGATCTAAACTCAGGGCCTAGAAGGCTCAGTTCATGAATGGGTAACAGCCAGCACAGCAGCCGCTAGCCAGTGCAGCTGCCAGGCAGTTTTGAGGCCCTGAGATCGAGCCCTGTATGTTGACTTCATATTGCGCTTAGTGTAGTTATTCATTTAATTTTTTGGTTTATACATTTATTTACCATTTATTTTATTGACTGTTATTATACATACAATATTTACTTCATTTATTACATAGGATATAGATTTTCCTATGTATGAAACTTCAGACCTGACACACATGCCTTTCATAGAAAATGAAAGCATGTGACACCATGGGCTCCTTACTCCACGATTCAATTTTTGTGAGTTCTGGCATTTGAACTCACAACCTACAAGGCCTAATTCATGAATGGGTGAGTGTCAACACGCCAGCCTCAGGCATGTAGAGCTGACAAGCAGTTCCTAGCACCTGAGATTGAGCCCTAGGGGTTGACAAAATTAGAACAGATTGACATGCAGATGGTAGTACACAAATAAATATAGATCTTTAAAGAGTGCCAGAGATGTCTATATATTCTTCATTTATATAAATTATACTCCTAGCAATTCTTGGGTATTTATTATGCCTCCATGTAATTAATATTATTGTTTTCATCCTTAATGAAATATTGATTAAATCAACCACAGTTCTGCCTGAAACGATTGCGACCTTGTAATTAATAGTATTCTTTTAATGTGTCAAAAAAATTCATTAAAATCCATCGGCCTCCTAAATTCACTCTGTTTAATTTTTTTTGGGGGGGGGTTCGGTCATGGGGCCTGAACTCTAGGCCTGAGCACTGTTCCTCAGCTCTTTAGCTCAAGGCTAGCACTCTACCACTTGAGCCACAGTGCCACTTCCGGCTTTTCTCTTTTTGCTTATGTGGTGCTGAGGAATCGAACCCAGGGCCTCATGCATGCAAGGCAAGCACTCTACCATGTAGCCCCCTTCCCAGCCCTACTCTGTTTAATTTTATAGTAGTATCATTCAGGAACAACTAATTCAACCTTGACATTCATAACCTTCCATGGGTATTCCTATGAATAGGAACCAGACTCTTAGGATATCCTTCCTTTGGTAGAGGTCAGGGCCTATGTGGCTGTGTTGACCTATGGCTTCCGTGGTAGCCTGCCAGCCTTCAGCAACGCCAGGTTACAATCATTTTTCAGCCATGTCATTCAGACCCAGTATGATCACCTTGCAAAGAAAACAAATGTAAAACAGACAGCCATCTGCAAGTTGCCCGATTTGGTTTTGTTTTATTTTGTTTTTGTAAAAATAACATACAGGGGGTTACAATTCCATGGGCAAGATAACGAGTATATTTCTTATCAAGCATTGTTGCCTCCTTCTTTGTTTCCCTTCCCATACCCTCCCTGCCCAATCCTCCCCCCCACCAAAATTGTAAAGTTCGTTTTTCAACATAATGACTTGTACATCTCATTGTTGCAATGGGTCCACCTGTTTCCCAATTTAAACGATTTTTTCCCTTCCCCTCCACAAATTATACCACCATCAAATACAGTGAAAGCACGGTTTATTCCGTGGTGGAGGGACATACAAAGCAACATAGAAAGCATCTTATAAATATGTTAGAAACAATTGAATGAAATAAAAATTATTTGAATACTTATCTTGGGGTTCATTTCCATAACATCAACTTATCTGACCTTTTCTGCTTGACTCAGACATATACTAGTTATTGCAAATAAGGAAACCTTATCTGTGTCATTTTATTTATTTTTATTCCTGTCAGTCTTTGGGGCCCAGGAATCCAGATTCGGCTGTGGGTCCAGTGGCTTCAACCCAGCCTGGAGTGATTGAAGCTGAGGCAGAGTTGCCATGATCTGAGTTCAAGCCCTGTGCTTCATGAAATAAAAATACATATATACATATATACATACATACATATATTAAAAATATTTTTAAAAATATGAGACTGCCTGGCTTGGAATTCACACCATTTTTCCTGCCGGGTCTGAGGTTTGAACTCAGAGTCTGGGTAAACCTGCAGCATTGTGGGGGAAGGGAAAGCGCACTGTGCTGGAAGACAAGAAAGTCAGGCCTGTTCCCAGGGTCTGAATTCAAATCCTAGCACTTGAAAAAAATAATATTCGTATACATTTTAAATACATGATTTATATTTACATACACAGGTTTACTGCATATTTCACTTCATGTAGTTACTGATTTTATTTCGTTTTACTTATTTGTTATGTATTTTAGTGAGTATGATTACACTTATAATAATATTTTTTACATTCTATTACATAGGACATAGATTTGCCTATGTATTATCTAGCATTCCTGAGACCCAGGACTTTCACTGATAAGGAAAACAAGTGGGACAATTAGTTTCTTCCACCAGGATTAAGTTTTTGGCAGTTCTGTGATTTGAACTTTGGGCCTACAAGACCCACTTCATGAACGGGTCAATGTTAAAACACCAGTCTGATGTAAGAGAAGTTGTCGGGCAAATTTGAGGACTTGAGGTCAAGCCCTAGGAGTGACCAATATATAAACAGATACATTTGTAGATTGCAGTGTGTGTGTGTGTGTATTTACATATTCATATGCATCTCTAAATAAATGTATAACGAGAGAGACAGATAGACATTTATGTAGATTCTAGTGCATAACTACATATATAGTGATATCTATATCTTATTTTTATATATTCTCTGACTACCAATTATTTGGTCTAAAATTATGCCTCCATTAATTAATCATGTTAGAAGACTTAATAAAGTATTAATTCAATTAATCAATGACCTATGTTTATTGTGTACAATATTATACTAGATTGACTAGCTAATTAGTAATTCTATTCGTAAATGCCAAACATTCTAATATTTTCCTATAGATAGGAATGAATTTCCTAGGATCTTCAATCATGTGTCGGTGGCAGTCCCAGGATGGAACTCATGGCCTAGATGTCTGGGTTGGGCTCAGGTTTCACTGACAGCCCCCAACCTTCGGGCAAGCAAAGTCATGTACAATTTTCAAGCTGAGTCATTGAGACACAGGATGGTCACAGTGCAAAGGAAACAAAGGTAAAATGCTTGTGTAAAACTTCCTGGTTTTTTCCTCCTCCATTTTTGTTGGTTTGATGATTTTTTGACAGTGGTGGAAGTTGAACTCGGGTTCTAGGATCCCTAGATCATCTGTTGGTCTAAATTCTGTACCCCAGCCTAGATTAATTATGGTTTAAGATACAATAAAGTGATTCTTTCAGCAAAAGGAGCTTAGGGACAATGTCTAGGCTCACAGTAGAAGCTTCAGGACCTGCCACAAAGAAAAACAGCCATTAAGTCCATGTGTCTGTGTATATGCACATATTTCTATCAGTGAACATCCAGAGTCGCTATGAAGAAAGAACCCAGGTAGGAAATTTGCTTTGAATAGAATGATTTCATAGCACAGAGAGTGCTTTCAAGCATGTTCCGGGGCTCCCTTCATTCTTTCCAATGTAGCCTGAGGCTTTCTGAGCACCCCAGGCTGCTGGAGGAAGTCTGCCTCATTGTTGGAACAGGCAGAAAAAGAAGTCTCACTCCTGTACCGCTGTGTAACAAACAATGCATGGGCGCAATTAGTGAAGATGAGTGTGGGCAGACTCTGAAGGCCAGGAGAAAAAGGACTCTGAACCCCAAGCTCTCTCTCTCCCAGTGCTCTGTTTTGACAGGAAGCCTTCATTTGTGCCATCTCCCGTTGCAGGCCAAGTTCCCTGCACTCATCCTGTCTTCGTTAGGCTATGTTCAAGTGTTGAAACAAACTGCTACAATTAATTCAAGGGTACTTCTGGCAGACAACTAGGGAGTTGAACCTAATGAAATGATTCCTAATTGACAAAGGTGCCTCCCTAGTTTCTGGGAGCTTGTTAAATCTAAGCACTTGTGCAAAATCACAATGCTTCCTGTCATCTAAGGCTAGTGAAGCTCATCAGGTATTGAAACCTTTGCCTTCTCTGCGTTGGGCCCTGAGTGGGTAGATTTCAGGTTGAACACAGGGCCAGGGTCCTGACCATGAGCTCAGAGAAGCTCTTTGTTTTACCATTTGGTGTCACAGTTTCATTTCTGATATCTTTGTATGTGTGTTTGTGTGTGTGTGTGTGTGTGTGTGTGTGTGTGTGTGTGTGTGTGTGTGTGTGTGTGTGTAAGTATGTGTGTGCTTGTGCATACACCAGTCCTGGAGCTTGAACTCAGGACCTGAGCAATGTACCAGAGTTTCTCCTGTACAAGGACAGCACACAACCACTTGAGCCACAGAGTAACTTCATGCTTTTTTCTAAGGATGTGGTACTGAGGATTTAAACACAGGGTTTCATACATGCAAAGCACTCTACCCTTAAGACACATTCCCAGCACTCCACTTCAGGTTTCTTTCTTTTGATGTAAGTTGGAGGAGTTGAAGTCTGGGCCTGGGTGCTGTCTCTGAGCTCTTCAGCTCAAGTCTAGCTCTCTACCACTTGAGCTACAGCACCTCTTCAGGTTTTCTGGTGTTTCATTGGAGATAACCATCTGAAGAAATCTCGTGCCCAGGCTGGTTTTGTACTGTGATCCTCAATTCTCAGGCTCTGAGTAGCTAGGATGAGAACTGTGAGTGCTCAGCTTCCACTTTAAGTTTCTAAATGGTGAATAGGACATAATAGACTCATGGGACCTTTTTATACTGGGATAGTTTGGAACCCATATCCTCAGCTTCCTGAGCAGGCAGGATGATAGACCTCTGCTAAAACCACCTAAGCTGTGACATTTTGCTGCAAGGGGGACTTTGGCTCCACGTGGTAGAGTGCTAGCCATGAGCCCAAGAGGAAAGTCAGTGCCTAGGCTCTGGATTAAAGGTTCATGTTGGAGAAAACTAAACCAAAACAATTGTCAGCAGGAGACAAGTCACTAGTGTTCAGTACATACATAAATTTCGCCCTTCCTTGGGGACATATCTGAGCCTCAACTTTCTCATCTGCACAATCATCTACTTGTGGAGCGCTGACAAAGACTAGATGAAAGAATACACCCCGTGAAGGACTCAGCTCATAGCATCCTGTGAAGGACTGGGCACACAGCACCCTATGAAGGACCCAGAACCCTGTGAAGGACTCAGCACCCAGAACCCCAGGATGGACTCATCACAAAGCTGTATCCCACAAGCTGTCATTAGAATTAGGGTGCTTTCATCAGTATCACCATTCTTTCAGAAAAATGTCACAAACCATAAAAGTTTACATCTAACAGTTTTGAGGGATGGTTGATGGGGAGGAGAGTCATCAGCCTTGGGGACTGCACTCATAGGTTGGGGGTAATGTCCTAAGACCTTTGCCTCAAGGCTAGAGCTCTACCACTTTGAGCCATAGCTCAAAGTCTCGCAGACTTCCTGCCAGGCCTGAGTATTCAAACCACCAGTATCAGATCTCATCCTTGAGCAGCTAGCGGTGAGACAGCAGCATCTATTCTATGGAGTTGGTTTGCAGTGGTTGATCTCTGCTTAGAGATCTCAGGTTAGATGGCAACCATCAACTTCAGATTACCGGTTTGCTCTGTCATGAGGTATTTGAAGTCCTGGGATTCTATAGTTGCAGTCATAACTTTCTAACTTTTATTGGTATTTGAGTGACCACTTCCGGCTTTTTCTTTGTATGTAATAGTGTGGAAATGAACCCAGGGTTTCATATATATTAGGCAAGCACTCTACCACTAAGCCCCAGGAGTGACAAGTGTAGAAATAGATATGGTTTGTTTTATATATATATATAGATAGATAGATAGATAGATAGATATAGATATAGATATAGATATAGATAGATAGATAGATAGATAGATAGATACATATAGATACATATAGATACATATATGTATAAAACAAGAGAGATATCTGTATGATATTAAGTGATATATACTATTTTACTACTAATTATCAATAATTACATTATTTCTTCCTTTATTTAGTTATCATGTTTGAATTTATAATAAAGTATTAATTGAAAATTAGTCAATGTCCTATGATTATTGTGTATAATTTTATAATATACTCATACACTAACTACTAATGTAGTTGTTACTTTTAAACATTCCATTCATAGGGATGTCTATCAGAATGCGTTTCTTAGGATCTCTTGACATTTGTAGGTGGCGGGGATTTGAACGCCGGACCTAGATTGCTGGTTTTGGCGATGGCTTTCCTGATAGCCAACCAAACTTCAGCAGTGCAAGGTCATGAACACTTTCCGGGCCCTGTCATTTAGACCCAGGATTGTCACAATGTAAAGGAAAAAAACGATATAAAACCACTTTCTGGAACATTCCAGTTTTATCCTTCTCCTTCCCCTCCCCTCTGTTTTGTTTTCTTTTTTTTGTCGGTTGTGGGGCAGAAGTCTGAGTCTGTGTGCTGTCCCTCAACTCTTCATCTCAAGGCTATCGTTCTACCACTTGAGCCAAAGCAACACTTTCAGCTTTTTTCTGCTTATGTGGTGCTGAGATATTGGACTCAGGGCCTTATACATGCAAAGCAAGCACTCTACTATTGAGGCACCTTCCCAACCTTTCACCTTTTTTTGACATTCCCAAGATTTGAACTCAGGTCCTAGGATCTCCGGATGGGCTGTGGGTCCAGAGGCTGCATCCCAGCCTGGGGTGATCAAGGTTGAGCCAGAGTTCCTATGAGCTGAGTACAAAAAAATATAAGGCCCTGGCTTGGAATTTGCACCATCTTTCTGGCAGGCCTGGGATTTGAACTTAGGGTCTGGGTAACTCTGTGGCACTGTTGGGGAGGGGGAGCTCACTGTCTTTGAAGGCAAGAATTTCAGACCAGTTTCAAGGGCCTGAATTCAAGCCCTATCACTGGAAAAATAATATTCATAAATGAGATCTTTTTACATACATGTGTTTACTCCATATGACATATATTACCCTTCTTTGTTTATTTAGCATTATTACATATATAACACTTTTTCATTTCTAATGTCTTATCACATGGATTTATTTGCATATAGATTATACATCATACTGAGACACAGGACTTTTGCAGAGAAGGAAAAAAATGTGTCAAATTTGGCTTCTTACTTCACATGTAAGCTTTTGGCAATGCTGGAATTTGAACCCACAACCCACAATGCCCAATTCATGAATGGGTCAGTTGTAGAACAAAAGCCTTTGGCAAACTGAGCTGCCAGTCAGTTCTGAAGACCTGTGATTAAGCCATAGTAGTGGGCTATATATATAAAATCAGACTGATTGATAGATACAGACAAAAGTATAGATATAGATATAGAAAGATAGATATAGATAGGTAGATAGATAGAAAGAAAGAAAGAAAGATAGATAGAGAGATAGATAAATAGATGTGTATTTTGCTATGTATATAAGAGAGATAATGTGAGGATATTAAATTATATATATTATGAATAATTAGGTTTCCATTTAATGAAGTCTCATGGTTGAATACTTATTAAAGCATTAATGTAAAAGAAGTCACTATTCTTTAATTAGGAGACTAAAACCACGGTGTTAGAATGGAAGGCATAATCCAATACTTTTTGTGTGGCATTCTATGAGAATCATGAACTAACTGTCAATTTAATTGTTACTTTATAAATTCCATTAAGCATTCCCGTGGATAGGTATGATTTTCTCAAGATCTTCCTCCATTTGTAGGTGGCCCTCCTGGCATTCGAACTCCAGGCCTGGGTAGTTTACTTTGAAATGCAATCCATTAGAATGACACTGTGAAGATTTCAGATTGTCACAAGGAAAAATAGAACAACAAGAAGAAAAGAAAGCCAAGTGTCAGAGGCTCTTGCCTGTAATCCTAGCTCTTCAGGAGACTGAGAGGTAGAGAATGCCAATTTGAATTCAGTAGGGACAGGAAAGTCCAGGACACTCTTATTTCTAAGGGATTACAGGAATGAAAATAATAACATGACTTGGGCTGTGCCTCAAGGGCAGTGCGCTACCCTTGAGCAAAAGGAGCTCGGGGACAGCGCCTAGGCTCATCGTATAACCCCCAAACTTGCCAAAAAAACCCCAGTAACTCCATGTCTACCCAAGTATGTATGCATGTATTTTTATTGCTGAATATCCAGAGTACCTATGTTGAAAGGCACTCAGCTAGGAAATTTGTTTTTAATAGAATTACTTCATAGTACAGAGAGTGCTTTCAAGACAGTGTATGTTTCTGGGCTCTCCTCACTTTTCCCAGTGTAGCCAGAGGGTTTCTCTGCATCCCAATCTACTGGAGGAAGTCTGATCATTGTTGGAACAGGCAGACAAAAGGCCTCACTCCTGTACAGCTGTGTAACGACTCCATCTGGGCCAATTAGTGAGGATGAGTGTGGGCTGGCTCTGAAGGCCAAGAGAAAAAGGCTTCTTTGTATCCAAAGCTATCTCTTTCCCCAGTGCTCTATTTGGACAGGAAGCCTTCATTTGTGTCACATCCTGTGGCAGGCCAAGTTCCCAGCACTTATCCTGTCTTTGTAAGCTATGATCCAGTGTTGAAATAACATGCTACAATTAATTTAAGGGTCCTTCTGGCAGACAACTTGAGAGCTGAAGCCAATGAAAAGATTCCTAATTGGCAAAGGTGCCTCCCTAGGTTTCCAGACGCTTTCTAAATCTAAGCACAAGGGTAATATCACAATGCTTCCTGTCATCTAGGGCTGGTGAAGTTCATAAGGTTTTGAAACCTTTTGCCTCTCATAGTTGAGCCCTTGATGGCTAGGTTTTGGGGTTCAACACAGGGCCTGGGTGCTGGCCATAAACTCAGAACAGAAGCTGAGTGTTTTACCACAATTCGGTGTCACAGCTTCACTTTTGGTATCTGTGTGTGTGTGTGTGTGTGTGTGTGTGTGTGTGTGTGTGTGTGTGTGTGTGTGTGTACATACACTTGTCCTAGAACTTGAATTCAGAACCTGAGCACTGTACCTGAGTTTCTCCTGTACAAGGATAGCACTCTTCGACTTGAGTCACAGGGCTACGTCAGGCATTTTTTTGTGATGTGGTACTGAGGAATCAAAATCCAGGGATTCATACATGCAAAGCACTCTAACCCCTTCTCTTGATGATTCTTTCTTTCTTTTCTTGTATGTTGGAGGAATTGAAGTATAGGCCTAGGCACTGTCCTTGAGCTCTTCAGCTAAAACCAAGTGCTCTACCACTTGAACTACAGCACTTAATAATGTTTTTGTTGAGTCACTGGAGAGTAGCATCCATCTCAAGAATTTCCTGTCCAGGCTGGCTTTCGACCATGATCCTCAGCTCTCAGACTCCTGAGTAGCTAGGATGACAGGCATGAGTTAGTGGTGGCCAGCTCCCACTTCAAGTTTCTATGTAGTGTACAGGAGATAATATTCTCATGGGACCCTTTGTGTCTGGGGTACTTTGGAACCCAGATCCTCAGATCTCAGGTCCTTGAGTAGGCAGGGTGACAGACCTCAGCTATAGACGCCTAGATCATAACACTCTGTTGCAAGAGGGTCCTTGGCTCCATATGGTAGGGAATTAGCCATGAGCCAACAGGGAAGGGTCAGTGCCTAGGCCCTGATTTCAAGGTTCACGACTGAGAAAAATAATCAATTGTCTGCAGGAGGCAACTCACTAGATTTCAATGCATACATAATTTTGGCCCTGACATGAAGACATATCTGAGCCTCAAGTTTTTCATCTGCATCATCATCTTACTTGTGGAGCTCTTACAAGGACCAGATGAAAGAATGAACCCCGTGAAGGACTCAGCACACAAAACCTCATGAAGGACTCATCACATAGCTGTATCCCACATGATGTCATTACAATTAGGGTGCTTTCACTGGTATCACCATTCTTTCAGAAACCCATCACAAACCACACAAAGTTCACATCTAGTGATTTAGAGGGGTGGGATTTTGTGGGGGGCAGGATGGGGTCAGCCGCAATGAATTAACTGGAAAGTTGGGGGTACTGTTCTAAAATCTTTTGCTCAAGGCTAGAGCTCTATCACTTTGAGCCACAGCTCAGAGTTTTGCAGACTTCCTGCCAGGGCTGTGTTTTAAACCCACCAGTGTCAGATCTCAGCCCCCGAGGATCTTGGATGACAGGGCTGAGAGAGCCAGCAGCATCTGGTTTGATGGAGCTGGGTGTCAGTGGTTTACCTCTGGCTAAGTCAGGTTAGATGGCAGCTCTCAGCACCAGACTCCTGGTTTGCTCTGTGATGAGGTGTTTCCAGTTCTATCCTTATACCATTGCAGTCAGAACATGCTATTTTCTTTTTTTTGGTGCCAGTCCTGGGTCTTGAGTAAGGGTGTAGACACCGTCCCTAAGTTTTTAGGCTCAAAGCTAGTGCTCGACTGCTTGAGAAACAGCATGGCTTCCAGATTTTTCTGTGTACGCAGTAGTGAGGAATTGAACCCAGTGCTTTGTACATACTAAACAAGCACTCTACCACTGAGCCCCGGGAGTGACAAGTGTATGAACAGATAAATGTGTAGATTGGTAGACAGATAAATGGATATATATGTATAAAACAAGAAAGAGATATCTGTATACTATGTAACTTCTATAGAATATTAATACTGATTATTGGCAATTAAAGTATTCCTTACTTTTTAAGTATAATGATTGAATAAATAATAAAGCATTAATTGAATATTAGTCAATGTAGAATAATTGGTGTGCATAATTTTATAATATAATCATACACTAACTACTAATTCACTTGTTACTTTTATAACATTCCATTCATAATGGATATATATGGGAATGGGTTTTTTAGAATCTCCTGCCATTCATTAGTGGCAGTCCTGGGATTCAACCTCCAGGCCTAATTTGCCATTTTTGCCTATGGCTTCCTTAATAGCCGCCAAACATCAGCAATGCAAGGTCATGTACACTTTCTGGGTCTTGTCGTTTAGACCCAGGATGGATACAATACAAAGGAAAAAAAAAGGTAAAACTACATTCTTGAACTTCTCAGTATTATGCTTCTCCTTTTTATTTTTTATATTTTTTGCCTACCCCCAAATTTGAACTCAGGTCCTAGGATCCCACGGCTGTCAGTGGCAGAGATGCCAATACCTGAGTTCAAGCCCCATACTTGGCAATAATAATGATAATGATAATGATAATGATAATAATAATAATAATAATAATAATAATAATAATAATAATAATAATAATAATAAGTCCCTGGCTTGGATTTACACCATTTTCCTTCAGGCATGTGATTTGAACTCAGGGTTTGGGTAACTCTTTGACACTGTGGGTAAAGGGGAATGACTCACTGTCCTTGAAGACAAGAAATTCAGGCCAGTTTCTAGGGCCTGAATTGAAGCCCAGCACTACAAAAAATAATATTCATATATGAGATGTATTTACATACATCAAATATTAGAACATCTTTGAAAATTGTACAGAAACACTTTGAGCAGTCAGTCTAGTGGATAAGATCATTGGAGAATTTCAGAATTACTAGTATGCTTCTAGGTTAAATAAACCAACAAACTATGGCAGGACAATGTGATACAAGCCTGAAATTTTAGCATTCAGATTAAGACAGGAATTTAGAGAGTGGATTACATAGTGATAACTTCCCTTAACTAGTTATTATAATTTTGCTCAATAAAACAAACCGAAAAAACAAGAAAGGAATTCAAGTGGGAAGTTTGGGCTAATTTTGTCATTATGTTTTGAGAAGTCAAGTTTGCTATTGAAATGTAACTCATATATATTTCTCAATTGTGTTTTAAATGCTCTCTTCATTACAGAACATTCCTAGATGCAAAATACCTCATGATTCCAAACCAAAAATTTGAAAAAGTAAGCATCATTCCGTTGGTTTTCAAAGAAATGATGAAGGATTACAAAATCTTAAGCCTGGAGAAATAGCAAAATTTTCTAATGTAGGACTTTGTAGACCTGGCTAAATGAGAATTTAGATTTAAAATAAACATGTTGTGCTTGTAATTTTATATTCTACAGGGTACTACAAAATTTTTTTAAGAAGAAGTTTTAATTTACAAATTTACAAATTATTCTGGCATTCTATTTGCCTAGAATATTCTTTCAAGCAAGTTATAGGACTTAGTTAATAGATAATCCAAACAGTTCATGTATAACATGATAATGCTAGAAAGTGTTGCCAAGAAATAGATGATATTAATTTATAAATTTAGAAAAAGAGCAATGTTTTGAAACTTTGGTGTTACATGGTATGAAGAGAGTTATTGTGTGACATCTTTTTTCTTCTACCTATACATAACACAGGAAGAAATTTCCTTAATTACGTATCTGTATACAATGAGAAAAATGCAAGGTTTGGGGTTTGTTTTCATTTTGTTTTTGTTGTTTTGTTTGTCCTAGGGCTTAACATTTGGGCCTGGGCACTGTCCATGAGCTTGTTTTTGATCAAGGCTACTGATCTCCCACTCGAACCTCAGTACCACTTCTGTCTGGCTTTTCCTGAGCAGTTTATTGGAGATAAGAATCTAAGGAACCTTCCTGCCTGGGTGGTCTTTGAACCATAATATTCAGATCTTAGCCTCCTGAATATCTATGATAAATAAAAAGATAAGTATAAATAATATTAGCAAGTTTTCTGATCTCAAGAATACCACTTGAGGTAAAACGATGCAGCAAAGTTTAGTGTAGTGTTCTTTCAACAATAGAAAGCGCATTTCATTAGCACAAGTGTAGAATTTTTTCACTGTAGTGATAAGCTAGTCATGCTGTGAATTTAGGGTATTTTAGGGTGCACCTTACAATTTGGAATGTGTTGGGCTAGAATGATTTCCCTGCATAAAATGTTGGGATTGATTGTCATAAAAATAATAGCTTACTCTGATGAACAATTAGAGTACTAGCTTTGGGGGCAGGTGGGCAGGAAAGACAACTCTACAGGGACAGGTTCTAACCTCTGCGTTCAAGCCCCAGAACCAGCACAAACTGAACAAACTAGCAAATAAAATAAACTCAGGTATTTCTTTGGGACCTCCTTAAAGACTACTGGTCTGAGAAGAGGCTCTTTTTGTTGATCATACTCACTGGACCTGCTTTTTTGAAATTCTTATTGCTATGGAAAACTCAGGACCAGACTAAAGGGTTTGATAACTGACTCGTGCAACAACAGAATCATCTCAGGAGTGAGACATCCATACATAAGACACTTTAAAACCTCCATATCTTTGTTTCTGAGCAATAGAACACTTTTAAAACAAAGTTATTTCCTTTGTTCTATGCTGGCCTTCAAATGGCATATTGTTTCATTTTTTAATACTCTCAACTAGAAGATTACGGACAAGTTTTATATGAGTAAAGAACAAATTCCAAAAAGGGACACAGTTTCCTCAAACTTTGGATTCTTTACTTGTACAGTGAAAAGGAAAGCAAAAGTTAATTTGAACTTTGTCATTCTTCTATTTTCAATTCCTCTCCTGGGAACAGTTTCTACTTCCTGTAACAGTTACTTCCACATACTTCCAGTAATAATCTATAGTCCTGCTCCAGATAAAATGAGTGTTTTCTGGCTTCATTGAAATAGCACAAGGACACCTTTGGACATGTGGTAACACGTGTTTCAGAGACAACTTAGAAAAGAGTAAATGTGAATTTTAAATTGCTTATAAATAGGTTTTCCATGAGAACATTTTGTTCAAGCTTCTTAAGTGCTCTGTAAATTAAGGCGAATTTTAAATGGGAAGAAGTTTCTCAGATCATTTTTTGTGAGTGTATGTGCTGTGCATTAATTTTCCAAGTGTACACGAATTAACAGTAAGAGACACAATAGCAATAATAGGAGAAACAGGAGTTCTGTGTTTAAGTATAAGGGTTCAATACAATATAGAAGAGTCTAAAAATACGACAACATTGAAACAGTAAAGCCAAGTCCAGCATGTAGAGTTATGGGAGGGATAGAGAGAAAGCATTACTCCTAAGTGGAACATGAAGCACGAGGCCACTCCTTTTCTAAATCATGCTTGCTAATCACATATATTTGTAAAAAGTGGAATGGGAGAATGATTCTTTTCCCAATGCAAGTCGCATATATGATCGTAGATTTTACTGGATAAAAAGAGTCCATCTTGAGAGAACAGGGATTATCCTAGCACTGAACTTCATGCCTACGATCACATTAAATTTCTTTCTTTTTATTATATCCTTTTTTGCTGTTGTTGACCATGGCAATTCAACTCTGGGACTGGGTGCTGTCCCTCTGCTGTTCAGCTCAAGGCTAGGACTCTACCACTTGAGTCACAGTGCAACTTCCAGTTTTTTTGGTAGTTATTGGAAAAATAGTCTCCAGGACTTTCCTACCCAGGCTCTCTTTGAACCCCAATTCTCAGATCTCATCACCACTAGGCTAACGATCACATTTCTACCAGTGTACACACAGGATATGTAATATGAATATTCATCTATCTTTATATGAATTCTTGAGTTTAAAATCTGGGCTACATCTTAGACTTTACACTCACAAACAAATCTCCCACTTTACATTTTTTGTCTTAGATGAGACAACTCCCATGGCCAGATTCTTCCATTGAGATGCTGTCTCACAGTCTTTTATGTTTTCTGGTCTGGAACTATGAACTTTCTATCTAAGCCTCCTTCATAGCTGGAATGTCAATTGTGTGCTACCACATCGGGCTGTTGATTGAAAAAAGGACTCATGAAAATTTTGCCTCAGTTGTCCTTAAACCATGATCCTCTCGATCCCACAGTAGTTGGGATTTCAGGTATAACCCACTCCACTAACATCTCATTCAAAAAAAGTCATTCTTAATCTCCTCACACAAGTGCATTCTTTCCTTTACGTCCAATTCTGTCTGAATCAGGGTTTTGCCCAGTACTTACGCATTTTGAGTAGAAATTCTATTATATCTTCACTTCCTCATTTTTGATAATGAACAATGTTGGAACAAATGAATATGTAAATATTAAATTTAAACTTATCTACTGAATTTTCACAAAATTAAAAATTATATATATTTAAACTTATATTTAGGTGTGTTATAGTGTAAATATATTACAATTAGTATATAATTATATATTGTATACATATAATATACATATTTAATTACACACTGCACAAATTTCTATATATACATTTGCATTAAAATAATGAAATCCATTCTAAGATGTTTTATATTTGGACTATGATTTATAATTCTCTTAAAAATTATTGTCTCAATATTTTAACAACTATTCTTTGGCTATATGAAAAAATATGTCTATATCTTTGTTTTACATTTTTGATGGTAATAGTATTTGAATTTAGGGCCTCATGGTTGCTAAGCCAGCATTTTATCCCCTTACCCTCCCTCCCCCTTTTTTTGGTGCCTGTCCTGGGGCTAACCTCAGGACTCAGGCACTGTCCCTGAGCTTTATTCTCAAGTCCAGTGCTCTACCACTTCAGCCACTTCAGCTCCACTGCTGGCTTTGTGGTGTTTGATTGGAGATAAGAGTCTCACAGGCTTTCTTGCTTGGGTTGGTTTTGTACCTCAATCCTCAGCCCTCAGTTACCTGAATTGCACAGATTAGTAATGAGCGACCAGTACCTAGCTTCTCCCAGTTTTTTGAGCTCAGCCTCTAGCTCTTTTGTGTTTTAGGTATTTTGTAGGTAGATTTTGGATTTTTTCCCAGGACCAACCTCAGATTATGATTCTCCTACTTTAGGTCTCCCAGGAAGAAGTCCATGTTACCCCACTTGGCTTGGTGATTGAAATGGGGGCCACACTACACTCTTCAATCTCTGTCTCCCTTGTAGCTGAGATTATAGGTATAAACCACTTCTCCATTACTAGAAATAAATCCTTCCTTTTGATTTCATTAGACTAATTCAACTTCTTTTTATTTTTGTTCAAATAGTTAATCTTTAGGCCAACTGTGCAACAATAACCCTCATAATTCATGTTTTAAAATTTTCATCTTATGTAATTAATTAGGCTGGCTCTGTATCTAATAGTTTTCTCTGGGATTTCTGAATTGTTTTTACCAAGTATATATCCACAGGAATATTTTCACAAAAGTTACATGCAGGGAAAACTTTCTGAATAGAATTCTGACTAGAAATTTTGTCTTTCTCACACTTGAATTTAATAAAGTATTCTAGAGAAAATTATCTTCCTTCCTCAGGGAAGCTTAGTATTAAATAAGACTGACAAGCTATGTAGATGAGAATGTCTTTTCCTAAATATTTTTAGGGATTCTTTCTCTTAATTTTGGATGGGAAGCAGAATAGAGCATATCTGGCTTTGTATCTTTTCCTCAGTCATCAAGGCTTTTCAGTGTGAAGATGTCTTTTTTGTTTCCCATAGTTGGAAAATATCTTCCAAATTCTTGATAATAATAATTTTTGATATATGTCTTATGTCTTCTCATTTGCTGACGTGATTCTCACTGATAGCTCTCATTCTGAGTTCTGAGTTGCTCTTCAGTCTCTTTGCTTTCCTGCTGTGTCTTTAAATTCTGTTATTTTACCATAGACAATTTCATTTTATAAAGTGTTTTAATTTTTAATAGTCAATAATGTTTCTTCTTAGCATGGTGTCAGTGTCTGATGCCTGGAATCCTAACTACCCAGAAAGCTGAGATCTGTGGATTGTAGTTTGAAATCAGCCCAGACAGAAAAATCTGTGAGAGTCTTATTGCCCATTAACCAGCAAAAACCTAGAAGCTGAACTAAGATTTTAGTGGTAGAGTACAAGCCTTGAGGACAAAAGCTAAGCAATATATTCAGGTCCTGAATTCAAGTTCCATTATCAACATCACAAAAATTTTAATGCTGCTTCTTTGAACACCAACAACCAATCTGTTCTTATTTTATATATTTCGTTCCAAGAACTAACATTTTTTAAGTCACTTTTTCTTCCTCCAGGATACTTTCTTTTCCATGGCTTATTACTTTTGATGAATTTAAGTTATTTCAATTTTGCATAATTGATTTGACTAGCGTAGGTAGCTTTCTGATTTTACTTGCCATCCATTGCCTTTTTAACTCATGTGAGTCTCTGGGTAGATTACTTTCCACATCTTTTAGTTAAAGTAGACTGGTACTCAGTTCACTCTTCTCCAGTTGTCCATGAGTGGAAGGGGTTGTCTGCAATTAAATCTCGATGTCAAGTCTAAGAATTTCCAGGACAATTATTTCAGTATGCCAATGAGTATTTCTCTATCTCCACATTTTTATGGGTGCGAGGCTGATCCTGGGGCTTGAACTCAGGGCCATGGCTCTGTCCCTGAGCTTCTCTGTACTCAAGGCTAGAGCTCTACAATTGAGCCACTGTGCCATTTCCAGGTTTTTCTGAGTAGTTTATTGGATAGTCTCATAAGCTTTCCTTCCCGATCCGGCTTCAAACTGTGATCCTCAGATCTCAGCCTCTTCAATAGCTAGTATTATACATGTGAGCCATCGGTACCCATGTAAATAACACTTTTAAGTTCCCTTTGGACTTAGACACTTTTCATGACTATAGGACTTTCAACTCATCACTAGATGCGGAAAGGCATCCATGTGTGATGCTTAGGGAAGAACACTTAAAGAAATAGCAATAGGTAGCACAGAACCCAAACTGGCCAAATCTAGAATCCAAACTAGGAACAAAATTGTCTTAATTACCATAAAATATTTGAGCCTATTGGTACTGAGTAGCTTGATTAGGAATCCCTTGGTATTTGGATGTTTTTCTCTTCCTGAAGGTAATAGTCCAGGAAGAAAAGTTTTCATATATTAATGACAAGTAGTGTTCTAAGGTAATACATACACTTTCCTTGAACACAGTGATCTAGAGAAGAACCAGAGAGATTTAAATCTCCCGTTTGAATAGTTTTATTGTCAATACATCTTGGAAAATAGTTTGAGGAATGTTGATTTTTGTTTTGCATTGCAAATGAAAATACTTGCATTATTAGGTGTCTAGTCATGTGAAAACAAAATTACAAAATACGATATTATATGTAAAGACATTGAAAATATTGTTTAAGGTAGCTTCGGAGAAGTCCTGTGCAGAGATTCAGGAAAAATTTAATGAATGGAAAGAGCTTCCGTCTTCTCTCTACCATGCTCTGGCCACATGGACTTCAGGGCTTCATTTCTTTCTACTCAATGAGCTTTCGAGTCTGCTTCATAAAATGGGGTTCCTGATGCTCAACTCACAGAAGTATTGGGGAAAGAAAGGGAAATGAGAAATGGAAAATACTCAGTAGGATCATCGTATATTATTAGGGTTTCTTTCTTCTGCATTTTCCACTCTAATTCTTCCTAACATGAAATCTAATTGATAAATCTTTTAAGTTTCTTAAATTATTGATTGCTTCAAATTGGTTAGAAAGTTTTACAATTTTATGACAATTATTCTATTAAAGCAGATTATCCAAGGTGGATCATGCCTATAATCCTAGGTACTCAAGAGACAGAAATCTGAGGATAACAGTTGGAAGCCAGCCTGAGCAAAAAAGTCCCACTGATACTCTTATTTCCTTAACTACTCAATAACTGGAAGTAGTGCTGTGGTTGAAGTGGCAGGGTACTAGATTTGAGTACAAAGAGGCTTTAGGACAGCACCAGACCCTGAGTTCAAGCCCCCACAACTGACAAAAAAGAAATGAACACTATTTAAGCATGAACAAATTTCATGGACAAACTGAACGTAAAGATTAGAAAATCTATGATGGAATTGACATTAAAATATCATATATTATTATACTATAATGCTATATTATAAACAATATTTCCACTATTGTTATTATGATATAATATACAATAAATTATGACATAATGCTATATAATATATTATTATAGAAGTACATATTATAATATATTATATATAATAATTATATATAATGAAATATATTATATAATTATGAATTTTATTATACAGCTATATGATATATATATTGTAATATATGATTATATAACATATAGATACTAGATACATATACTATATTATGTAAAATTATATTCTATAATAAGAATAATATATTATATAAATCATATAAAACATTATAATATAATAGCTTATATAACATAGAGATATATATATGATATACTTACATATCATATAATACATATGATATGATATTCATAGAATCATAACATAATATAGTTTAACATATATGTTGTACTATGCATACAATATATTACATAGACAAATATAATATATAACATGTCATATAATATATTATAGAATATAACATATGAAACAACTATATAATATATATGGTATATGATACATAATATATATCATTTTATCACAAAATTCGATTTCTGTAATGTTAAAAGAACTCAACAAATATCATCATCCAAATAAATATTTTGAGACAGTTTTATTTCCCTTGAAAGAAACCAAAGGAGATGCAAACACTAGTTCACGTGGACAGGCTTGTAACATGAGACATAATACAGGATACGTATTTTCATTAACTGACATAAAAATTATTCTCCACTCTTAGCATAATTGCATTTCACAAAACAGCTAAGGGGACAAGCACTGAAAATGATGTTATCACATTTGGATATTGTTGATACAATGACCTACATCGATACTTACAAATTCATGTATGTTGGAGTAGATTCCAAAGAATGTGCTACACAGACTGACTTCTCTAGAGTAACAGGGAGAGTTTTGCTAATTTGGCTGTGAGTATGACAGTTCATCCACAGAGATCCCCAGAGGCATTAGAACCTTAGCAGAAGCTCAGCAGTGGTGGCAATAGAACCAGACATTATTGGGGCAAGACTCAGAACTTTTTAGGTGCTCCTAGCACCAGTTTATTACTAGCTCACCTTTGCACAGCAAGACTTTCTTCTACTTCAACCTCTTGTCTCTTCAATGAGGACATTGTGTAGTACAGGAAGATTATTTTAATCTACTCTGGCCAGCACCAAAATTGAGGGTATGTTTATTTTCTGGGGTAGAGGGCCATCATTGTTAATCCTCTTCGAAAATCTGCTAGGATTAGAAGATTATTTTTTGGCCAAGTGAAGAGTGCCCATATGCAGGATTTAACAAGTGGTACCTAAATGAGAATCCAGTTTCCTCCTTTCCCTTGGTAGAGGACTCTTACTCTGGGCCCAGATTACATAGCATGCAGGGCTTTATATCCTGCAAAACCCAAGGGAGAATATCTTTGACCAGCCTGTCCAACTGTTGTTTAATCGGAATGAGCCACCACTAGCATTTTCCAGGGTCTAGGATTCCCTAGGTGCATTGTGGCCTGAGCAAGAATTCAGCTGGACCAGCCTTTCCCCAGCTTGCCCTGCATGGCTGCCAGTACCCGCAGTTGCCTGGACTGCAGTGACTTGTGGGGGCTCTGGCACATGTCTGTGTTTGGAAGATCAATGCTCTGTATCCACGCCATCTGGATGGACCTTAATTTTTTTTAGTATGAAATCTCACAGCTCATAAATATAGGCTACATTTAAGCATACCGATTTAAGATTCAATTCCATGCCAGCTATCACTTGTGCCAATGGAAGCATTTAACTTTTTGTAGTACCTTTTTCTGTTTCCAGTGTCAATGTACTGCTTAATCGAGAGAGTTTGTTCAAATATACTGGATTATGGACGAATCTCTATGAGTCCTAGATAAATGTTTCAATATTAACACTGATCTGCATATTTTGTCATCTGTGCAAAACCAGGACCAGTGAAGTGGCCTGTCCAATTACAACTTGGCTCAAACCCTACAAACTCCAAAGATAAGACTGAGCTTCTGGGTGATAACTTGTAATCTTCCAGAAAATCCCACCCATCTCATGAAAGTATACTTGTATATCAAAGATCATATATAGGGAAATTAGTAATAAGAACAACATTCATTGGGAAATTTGTTATAAGAACAGAAAAATATATTGTAAATAATTGAACTATAGCCATGAGAAATATTATGCCTAGCACTTTTTGAGAATTCCTAACATTCTAAAAAGAAAAAAAAAACGAATCATGGGGTGCATCTGAGCTTACACTAGCAAGGCAATCAAGGCCGTTAAAGCACGAAATTTGGGTTGCCTGGTGTCAAATTGACTTCTGGTAATAGAGTAAATGAAGTCAATTAAGAAACTGCCCTGTGTCTATGTGGACAATTCAGAATACAATTCTGGAGGACATAGCTAGGTGCATATCTCTGTTTGTCCACCCTTCATGAATCTTCATTTACACTGTCCTCCATCAACAGCAGGAGAGTTAGATGACATCAATTTAACATCCCTGGGAAGTTACTTTCCTTGTGGAATTGCACTACCTATTAGCCAGCTGCATTAATGTTTTGAGAACCCAGACTCCAAGAATAACTGATGGAATGTGGCCGGTGTGACATCATGTTACAGAAATGACATCATGTTATTCAGTGAGACAGGACATACCTTCTACTGTCATTAGTTTGATGTATGGAACTAAAATTTCCAGGTGAGGAAGTCAGGATAGTATATTGAAATAAGTCACTGTGGGAGAAAGCTGTGTTATTTCAGTCCACAGCTAAAATCAATGGAGAAACAGTGAGTTGAAGCCATCCTGACCTTTGTTCAGCCAAATTTCCAACATGGACTGTGAGGTTCATTGCTTTACAACTCAACAGAAAAGAGAAAGCCTGGTGTAGGGGATTTGGTGCTTTCTGTGTAGACAGAAATCATGGTTGATTTCAGGCCATCAGTGTGATGTTATTTGTTCCAAAGAAATCTTGCCATTAGCAGCATGTGGAACAGCTAGGAGCCAAGGATAGCCTAGCTCAATCTTTTGTTAAATGCAAAAACGTGAGGAAGTCCATTGGAATCCATAAAAGAAGCTGCCTTTTCAACTCACATAAACACACACTATAAAAGTCATTGTTTGAAGCTAAATATTAAGTTATTCAGTGAAGCAGTTAATGAAACGGACAATAAAAATAAACTGATATGTTGTGGTCTCAATCTTAAGACTAAAAATTATGTTTAGTAAACAAAGAAATACTGTTGGTAATATATGACCTTTTCTCCAAAATAGATGGCAAAATCTGTGTGTGCCTGTGTGCCTGTGTGTGTGTATGTGTGTGTTTGTGTGTGTGTGTGTGTGTGCGTGTGTGTGTGTGTGTGTGTGTGTGTGTGTACTGATCCTGTCACATGAATTCAGGACCTGGGTACTGTTCTCAAGCTTTTGTGCTCAAGGCAAGTGCTCTACCACTTGAGCCATAGCTTCACTTCTAGCTTTTTTGTAGTTAGAGATAAGAGTCTCATAAACATTTCTTTAATGTGCTGGCTGCAAAGTGAGATCCTCAGATCTCAGCCTCCTCAGTAGCTAAGATTTCAGATGTGAGCCACTGGCACTAGGCTCTGATAAAGATATTTCTATATAGGAGAAATCCATGAGAGTCACAGCTTCTCTGGATTTTGTACTACCATTAATTAATTTTCAAAAAGAAATGCATGAGAGATGATTTGCAGATCTTTTTTCTCACTTGATTTCTAGCACCAATTCTCCAAGGAACAGTGATACCTCTTTATGTAAGCAAAATAATGGGCTCATCATCAAGATAAATAAAAAGCCCATGGATTGGGAGAAAATCTTCACTAGCCATAAAACAGACAAGGGTCTCATATCTAAAATATACATAGAGTTCAATTAATTAAATCCCCGACATAAAACCTTCAAAGGAACAAGCACCCCATTACTGATTGGGCTCAATAATTAAAAAGAGACTTCTCTGGAGAAAAAATAAGAATAGAAAACAGATATATGAAGAAATGTTCAACATCTCTTGCCATAAAAGAAATGCAAATCAAAATCACCTTGAGTTTCTACCTCACCCCAGTTAGAATGGCCATTTTCAAGAAAACAAATAATAGTAGATGCTGGTGGGAATGTGGCCAAAAGCGAATGTTACTATACTGTTGATGGAATTGTAAAGTGGCTCAACCACTCTGGAAAGCATCATGGAGGTTCCTCAAAAGATTAAACATATAAATCCCCTATGATTCAACAATCCCACTCCAAGCATTTATCCAAATTATCACAAGCAAGGCCACACTAAAGCTCCCATCACATTGCAGTATTATTGACCATAGCTAAGATATGGAACCAACTCAGATGCCTTTCAATAGATGAATGGATCAAGAAATGTGGAAGATATGCACATTGTAATTCTAGACTTCCATCAGAAAGAATGACATTGTCCCATTTGTAAAGAAATGGAAAGACTTGGAAAAAATCATTTTAAGTGAAGTGAGCCAGACTCCCAAAACATAGGCTCCATGGTTTCCCTCATTTGTAACAATTAGTTTATGTCTAGGATAGTTCCTAGCCCAGGAACACACTAGATCAGTAGCTATGGACATAGGACCTTATAAAATGATGCCTATCAAAATGAACTCCAAGATATAGAAACAAGAGATAGTTTTTTGTGTTGAATTTGCTGTTATCAATGTATTAAATCAAGTTCTTTCTTCTTCTTTTCTTTTTTTTTTCTTTTTCCCTTTGGTTTATCCCTCGTCGCCAATGATTTTGATTCTGGTACACCTGCATCTGGTATATACATTTATCTGATTTGGGGAAGGGAATGGAAATAACAAAATGGTGAACCAAGGACAAAGGGTGAACCAATGCATCAATGATACTCACAAGACACTATGTTGGAAATGAACTTTACAACTTCAGGGGATAGGGGATGGGAGGGAAAGTAGGAGAAAAATGAGGGAGGGTAGCAATGATTGACAAGAAATATACTCATTACCTTACTTATGTAACTGTAACCCCTGTCTGCAACACCTTTGCAACAAAATTAAATTAAATTTTTAAAATTGGGCTCATAATGTTTGTGTAATTTTCCTAATTGGGAATTAAGAGAGAAGACAGAAGATTAGTTTTATTCTGAAGGTCCAAAACATACTCTTCCATTCTACCTTACTGTCTACTAATTGATATATTTTAAAAACAAAAAATGTGTTTTAAACAAGAACTATCCTTTCACTAAGCCCCTATGAATGCTTCCTCTACTATCCTTAGGTATCCTTCTGGTTCATCCTTTGAGATAAGTCCCTTGGAGCTACTTCTAAGGCACTTTTTATTATGATTTTATTTGTTATTAAAGAGGATTTGTATATTGAAGAGTTCACGATTGGTGAGAACCTGTGGGAGTTTAGCATGCAGTTAAAACTATCAGCCTCACATTTTGGAAAGCTCTGCATATTGATAATAACTGCCACAGGCATTTTTTAGCAGTAAAGTACAGCACTTAGCTTATAATGATAGCTAATAGAAATATTCCCCAATAAATAAGATGGAGAACAGCGATTTTTCTCTCCTGGAGCTTGTGGGCAATCAAGGAAAGCGTTTGGATAGACTTAACGCCTATAGCATTATGAATTACTTTTCCTAATGAGGATGAAGAGCTTTTAAAGACTATGTTCAGAAGGCATCTATTACTAGGGCAAACTTAAGTTAATAAGTGCTCATGGCTTTTGCAGCAAATAAAACTCAGTTGACTATAACCAGAGGTGCTAGAGTTGTGGCGGAGGGACTGCTGGCTAGGAATGTAGTAGAATACAGCACCATGAGTAGTGGGATTAATTCATCTCTAGTAACTTTTAAAGCAGATGATCTTTATTTCAGTGGGATCATGTGGAGATTGTATGTCCATCTTTGTGAAAATGATGCTGAAGTATGTTTTCAATCACTGGAGTTTGATTACTTGGGCGCAAAACTTGGCATTCTAACTACATATGGGTCTGAGAACTGAGGATTGCACTTTGAAGCCATCCAGGGACAGGAAAGACTGTGAGACTCTTCAACAAACTACCTAAAAAGAAGTTGCTCATGGGGTAAAACACTAACCTTGAGCAGAAATGCTCAGAAACAGAGCCCAGACCCTGAATTCAAACCCCAGGGCCTACACACACACACACACACACACACACACACACACACACACACACACACACACACACATACACACACACACATACACACACACACATGCACGCAAAAGTAACTCAGCCAACATCATTGGGAATGAAGGGAACAGTGTCAAAGATCTTGAAGTATTGAATAATTCTTTCCTGAGAGAATTTATATAGAATTTTTACCCAGGGTTGGTTTAGACCATGAGAATGTATAAAGATTGGCAAAGAAGAAGGGATTACACAATACAACAAGCAAACAACAACAACAAAAAGCACCAAGTCTTTTATACAGCTACAGTGCTGCAGATTTGACCTTTAGTTGTCAATCCAAAGTCATAAGAAATGTTATGTTGCGTCCACAAGGTAGCGCTCCTGATACCACCGTAGGATGTAGAAATGTTTTTGGAAAGGTCACAATAAAAACATGTTATTAAGATGTATGCCAAGAATGACAGAAATGATATAGAACTAAAATGTCCAGATTCTCATGCCAGAATTAATATTTTCCTTCCATGATATTTTATGTTAGGTTTCAGCAGTAAAAGAATAATTCCTTTCACAAATATATACATATGAACATAAAATCATGCATGAACTAAAAATTAACTTTGAAAATAGCCTGTCACTTGAGCTTTACCCTAATTATTTTCAAATAAAGTCTCACATTTTTTCCCCAGCCCACAATTCGCAATTATGTTGATGGCCTCCTGCATTGCTATGATTACAGATGGGTTGAGATGGAATCTGGCTCCTTTCTTATAGCAAGTCTTAAACCATGATAATCCTGACCTCTGCCTCTTGAAAAATTGGGATAGCAGGCATCTGCTACCAAACTTGGACTGATTAACTTTTCCACAAAACCATGTTCTACATAGATAAAATATTTCTGAAACCAGACATTAGGTAAAGGAAACCTGATATCCCATTAATGATATCATTATTGTAGTCTAACTTAGGTAAATGAAACCTGATATCCTATTAATGATATCATTAGTGTAGTCTAACTTGGTTGGTGAATAGATCCCAATATTTATAAAGAATGAAGTACACTTCATGTGTAATGTTTTTGACCCTATATTTGCCCAGACCAGGTTAAATGCATTGTGGTTCAATAATTTAGGATTCAGACTCTGGGGTCTCTACCAATTTCAAATATGGCTTCTCTGGACTCTTCCATTTAATTAAGGGAAATTAAGATAATTCTAGAAATCATCTTTATTCTAACTGCTAAGTAAAAGGAAGTGAGTGTAAGAAAAATTTCTCAGATCAGAGTTTTACAGGCCATATGTTCAAAGAGTATTGAGCCAAGGGTGTTGAATCAAGGATATTGAAAACACAAGGAAATAGTGTCATTTTCAACAAATGTCTCGAAAAACAGACTTGGAATTTCAAATCAGGCAGTGTACTGAAGAAGCAGACAAGCTTTCCCTCATTTAATGTTAAATTACAAAATTAGGAAATCATCTGTCCTCTTTCAAAACATAGGGGCTATCTAAAATACATCTTTTCTAAAAAGGTAAAAAATCTTGTGGGGTGCCAATGGCTCATGCCTGTAATCCCAGCTACTCAGGATGCTGAGATCTAAGGACAAAACTTAAAGCCAGCCCGGGTAGAAAAATACATGAGAATTTTGTCTCAAATTAACAACACCACCACGAACAACAGCAAAAATAGTCATGACTTTTAAGAAACTAAATTGCTATTTCCCTACAAAGCAATGATTTAGGTTTACTAATCTAGTATTACTAGTACGTTTAGAGAACATAATTGGCATGAAAAACAGCTAACTATACATCTTGTTTCTTGAATGAGTGATGTTTTAAACACTGTCTTTTATTCAAATGAATACTTAGGTTGACTTTTCAAAATAAATGCAATTTTATCTCCTTTCAGAACAAGTACTTTCCCTGCAATTAAATGTAGTAGTATACTCAGGTATTTAAAAGCTAAATGTTTGTTATGTAGCTCTACATATTCAGAATGGCATGCCTTTTCTATTTGTAAATGTGTTACCTCTTGGATTTTTGCTTCATTAATATAAATTATTTCATGAAGTTGTTGTGAAGTTTCCAGTAAAAATTATTGTCAAATTATTGCCTGAATTCTAAATTTTAAATCTAACAATTTTAGCCTTTGATTATATCATTCAATGTCTCTTTAGAGCAATTAAACTAAAATAAATACTACTTTTTCAACATTTCACTCACATTGTAAATAATATTAACATAGCTGACATAGAGACTAATTATTTCAAATTCACCATATTTGATTAATTTAGTGTGAAGAATGTAGAGAGTAGAAGGTCATAATATTAAATAATATTTACACTTAATACTAACTTCTGTAATCAGACAAATAATGCCTGTAAACACTAACTTACATAAGATAATATTCAAACAAAATTATCTGTTTTCCTGTCTCCCACAAGGAAGAGTGAGGTGCTGGAGTATATTAAATGAAAGCACTCTAAAAGAGAGTCTTTAGGAAATGGAAATTTGTAACGTGAGGATGGGATTATGAGCACGTTTTTCTTGGCTGAACAGGAATTCTCGTTTTTACAGTATTTTCTAACCTTTAATCACTCAGGGAAATCCACAAAATTTGAAGTTCATATGAAGGAATTACATTCCTAAAAGATGTGGGAACCCTGCTCAAAAGTTCGGTCTCATGACTAGTTCTTTGTGCTTGCTGGCTGATCTATTTCTCTATCGTATGTTTCATATTATTAAGCATATTAGTAATTCAGCTGTGAATACATAGCAGGAGACTCCTGAAATCACAGCTATTGCTGGGTAATATTCAGGAGAGAGGAAAAAGATTATATTACTCTACAATTCTTCTCTTTGGCCTTCAATATACCAATTAATTGTCAAAAGAATCATGTAATGTGTTAGTTTATATTTCTCTTTTTTTATTTTATTTTATTTTTTTATTTTTTCCGGGGTCGCGTGGGGCACGCGGGGGCTACACGCTGAGAGAGCACAATGCCCCGGATCCGGGACCGGGGCAGGGACGAAGCCACAGGGCTCGAGATGGAGGAGATGATGTGGGCAAGCCTCTGGCTAGGCCAGCAGGAGGGAGGCGCGGGAACCCGGGACAGCATCGCGTAGGCACGCAAGGCGGCACCCAGCGGGAGGAGACAACGTCACGCCGGCTTTGGGCCCTCTGATGGCCAACTCCCAAGCGAGGGACGCACGCGGGAATCTCACCACCACCGCCCCCATGGCATACCGGCGGTCCCGCTGGCAGGAGCCCTCGCGCTGTGAGCAAAACGGATCCGAGAAGACCCTTCAAAAGCCACCACCGCCGCGACGACGTGCCTCCCCCACACCTGGAGAGCAGCCTCACGAGCCGAGGGCCGTCCCCCCCCCCCCAAGAGAACACCACACACGCCCAACTCGACCATCCACTGGTGGCCGGCCACCAAGGCCAAACCGGTGAGGATCGCAGAAGGCTGATGCGGGTGAGGAGGGCATGCCGGAAGCACAATAAGAGCAGCAGGGAGGGTCATCGGTTCGGGTCACCGGGGTGAGAGGCAACGAGCGAGCGGCCACCCCCCCACGGGCGGGTGGCGCAGCCGCAAACCAGCGGGGAGGTGAGACCTTTCCGGGCACAGCCGGCACGCCAGGGAAACGAACGCAGGATCTCACCACCCCCAACACCTGGGCGGTCCCGCGCAATGCCTGGGACACCGAGCCGGCTGACCAGCGGACCGGAAACCCCCACCGCGGCCGCGGCGGTTCCCCCAAAAGAGGCCCTAGAGGGAAAAGGCAGCTCGCACACACCTCAAAGACCCCGTGAACGCCCGCGGAGCCGCCCGCGCCAGCAGGGCCCCACCGCATCCATCCACACCGCCGGGCACAGCACCCATCATCGACCGCCTCTTTATTGGCCGCGTGAGCAAGGGCCCACACACACAGGGATCCTCGGCTCCGGAGGGCCAGAACCCCCTGAGCGGCACACCACCATGGGCACGGCGGCCCCAGAACACCGCGGGGCCCGGCGCCCGCACGGCGCCATCGTCGCCAATGGGCGGCGGCCCACACAGACGCTCGGGAACAGCGTCGCCAGGGGCCGGAGGGGGACGGGACCCCCCAAAACCCCAGGGCACCCCAAGCACGAGGCCGGGAAGCCACACAACACACGCCCTCGCATAGCGACCCAGCACAGGCTCCACGCTCCGCCACTCGACACACCGCACCAGACGACTGCCCGGGAGAGGCCCCGCGGGACCCTCCCCCAGCTCGGAGGGGGGAGGCGCGGGCACGCAGTTACCAACGCGGGCAGGCACTAATGCTCAAAAGCGGGACAGGGAGCGGCAGGGCCGCGGGAGCCCATCTGGGGGGAGCCCCCACCAACCCGGCAGCGAACGCCGCCTACCGAATGAGGATCGCTAGAGAGACTCTCCTCACTCTGAGGGTGGTCCGCACCCAACCCCGACGGGAACCCCACTGGGACCAGCACACATGAAAGGCGTCCATCCTTCCCACCACGGGTGGCAGGGAGGGGTGGGGGGGGCGTCTGCGGCAGCAGCAACACCAACACTGGTCGGTCGGCCTTGCCATGCGGGGCCAGAGCAAAGTCGCGCTCGGGAGTAGTGCAGGTCAGCGGCCTACCAGGCCCGCCATCGGGAAGCGGCAGGTCGGGGGAGTTGGAGCTAGGGGCGATAGGAAAAAAAAAAAAAAAAAAGAGCCACGGAGGTCGGACGAGCCCGATGGCAGAACAGGGATACCGCACAGGCAAGGCAGGACTCGCCCCCCACCTTTTTCCTCCTCAAGCCGGCCACGGCCTATTTCTCTTTTTAAGTAGGATTAAGCAAATGTTTTTCGCAGTAAAAAGTGATGACTGTAGTATCAGAGTTCTGATATGAGCACCTTATCCTTAACAAGTAATTCTCTAAGGGCTGTAAATATGGAAGCCACACTAAAATTCTCTCTCTCTCTCTCTACACACACACACACATACACAGACAGACACACACAGACACACAGACACACACACACACACACACAAACACAGCTGCGACCCGGACACATCAGAAATCAGTTCAATTCCTTTGTAATGATAGTTGATTGATGTTTGCTCCATTGGTCTTTATTTTCTTGAGGATCTTGCCTGGACCTGCATCTTTCTCTGAAATCAAGTCCCTTGCTCTTAGTGTAATGTGTGTCTATTTATTCATAGTATGTTTGTAGCTGCTTCAGGCCAATTAACAGTACCGTTAATACGGTATCCTCACACTTGTCATGCAAGTCAAACTCCATGAATTCATACTACTATTCCAAAGTACTAAAGTTTATTCAATCTAGAAACCACAAATATACCCACCTCGTTATTTTAGTAGCAATTGACATCATGAAAGTAGAAGAATATTGATCAGGAACTGAGGTAAGAGGACAGAAGTATGTGGGAAAATGTAGAATACTAGATGAGTATTAGAGATATAAAATCATTTTCTATAGGCTAATTTATTGTAAACTTGTCTTTGTATATTGAAATCTCAATTTAAATATACTGTTTTCCAGATTCTTTGCTTACCTATCACTTCTGATCACACATCCTCTTAATAAATTTTATAGTATCTTTGAATAAATCACATGATTTGCAAGGACTTATCATCTTAAGAAAGACTGTCGGTTTCTACATCTTTCGTTCTATGTGACAAACCCTTATTTTGTGTGTCCTGTTTGCTGAATAAATGTATTCCTGGAAACACGATACTGACAGCAAATCTGGGTGTAATTTTCATTTTTAAAATTTGAAATATGATATAAAGTTTGTTGAGATTAATCATTTTCTAAAAATGAGTGATATCTATGAACACTAATATTTTGGTGCCTTTAATTAAATTGAGACTATATGTGGTACAGTAGTTCTTGGGTCCAATTGATTGACGATCAGATTATTCATGTATAAACATGTGCATTGCACATCTATATTTTTATATATAAAATAGTCCCAAAGGATATACTTAAAGTGACAAAGGGGGGATTGTCTTCATATTCCATACTTTGCATTTATTTCAGTAAAAGTACTAGAAGTACATAATGTTTACTGGAGCAATATAAAAGATGAGGACATATTTCAAAAGAGCATGGATTTATTGATTAAAACAGAAAAGAGTAAAATCGTCAGGTTTCTTGCTTAAGATTGCATAAATTTCATATGAATGTAGCTCAAGATGAGACTCAAATATAAATTCATATTAATATTACTGAGATTTTCATCACAATATAAGCAATATAGGTATTTTAAGGAATTGGTACAAATTCAATGCAATACCTATCAATATTCCAACCTCATTCTTCAAAGAAATAGAAGAGGAATCCAAAACTTCATATGGAACAATAAAAGACCCCAAATAGCAAAAATGATCCTCAACAGAAGGAACAGTACTGGAGGAATATCACTACCAAATTTCAAACTCTACTACAAAGCCATAGTAATCAAACCTGGTTTGTACTGGCACAAGAACAGACCTCAGGACCAATGGAATAGAATTGAAAACCCAGAAATGAACCGACAGAACTATAGCCATTTAAGCTTCAATAAGGTAGCTAAAAAAATAGAATGGAAGAAAGACAGCCTCTTCAGTAAATGGTGCTGTAAAAACTGGTTAACTACTTGGACAAAACTAAACCTAGATCCTTATACATCACCCTGCACCAGAATCAACTCCAAATGAATCAAAGACCTCGGAGTCAAAGCAGACACTCTAAAAATATTACAGCATGGAGTAGGAACAACCCTAGGACTCCGTGGCACAGGCTAATATTTTCTTAATAGAGACCCAGAAACACAACAAATCAAAGAAAGGTTGGACAAATAGGATTGCATGAAATTGCAGAGCTTCTGTTTGGCAAAGGACATAGCTACCAAGATCAATAGGAAGACATGGATTGGGAGAAGATCTTCATTAACCATACAACGGAAAAGGGTCTCATATCTGAAATATACCTGGAACTCAAAAAGTTAAATTCCCCAACAACAAATCCTCAAAGAAACAACTGCCCAATAAATAAGTGGGCAAAAGACTTAAAGAGAAACTTCTCTGAAGAAGAAAGAAAGAGGGCCAATAGACAAATGAAGAAATGCTCAAGCTCTCTAGCCATAAAAGAAATGCAAAGCAAAACAACATTGAGAGACCACCTCACTCCAGATAGAATGGCTGTAATCAAGAACTCTAATAACAACAGACTCTGGAGGGGATGTGTACAGAAGGAAACCTTACTGCATTTTTGGTGGGAGTGAAAATTTGTTCAACAACTTTGGAAAGCAGTATGGAGGTTCCTCAGAAGACTCCAATTAGAACTCCCCTATGACCCAGCAATCCCACTTTTGGGCATTTACCCAAATGTTCACAAACAAGACCACACTGAAGCTACTATCATGACTATGTTTATTGCATCATTATTTACCATAGCTAAGATATGGAACCAACCCAGATGCCCCTCAGTAGATGAATGGATCAAGAAAATGTCCTATATATACAGAATGGAATTCTATACCTCCATCAGAAAGAATGACATTGCCCCATTTGTTAGGAAATGGAACGACTTGGAAAAAATTATCTTCAGTGAAGTAAGACAGGCCCAAAGTTACATAGGTCCCATGGTTTCCCTTATTTGCAATAAACAGTATATGTCTGAGTCAAGCAGAAAAGGTTAGATAAGTTGATGTTAGGGAAATGAGCCCTAAGATACATAGTCAAATGTTTTTTTTTCTTTCATTCAAATGTTTCTAACACATTTATAGTATTATTTCTCTATTGATTTGTATGTCCCTCCCCTATGGTATAACCCCTTCTTTCACTGTATTTGATGGCGTTATAATTTGTAGAGGGTAAGGGACAAAACAAATCGTTTAAATAGGGATACAGGTAGACCCATTGCAACAATGAGATGTACAAGGAGTTATGTCAAAAACAAACTTTGCAACCTTGGTGGGGGGAGCAGGGAAGGAGGATTGGGTGGGGGGAGGAGAAAAAGATGGGGGGCGGAGGGAGAATTGGAAGTTATGGGAAGAGGATAAAAAGGAGGAGGCTACAATGCTTGATTAGAAATGTACTCATTATCTTGTCCATGTAATTATAACCACTCTGTACAGTATTTTCACAAAATAAAAAAGAAAATAACAGCGGAAAACAATTCAACATGCAGGTATTATGATTTTATAATACTAATATGAAAGAAATGGAGCTTTAGCCTTTCTGAAGAAGAAAGTTTAGCTAGTAATTTCAATGAAACCATCAGTTGTAATGAGACTAATGTCTTTTATTCCAAGATATCCAAGCCTACTATACTCATCTTCTGATGAGTAAATAAGTAATTACTTTAATTACCTTTGCTTAATATTAATTTACTTGTAGCAAATAGGTTAAAATGTCTGCTGTATGTCTTTCAATGTAATAATATACATTTCATATTATTACTGTCACTTCATACAAGTCTGAAATCACTATTTCAAAGTAACACAAACAAAAAACAAAAATAACCTGATAACACCATCATGAATCCTAAATTATGTGAAAAATCAACATTATAAAAAATAAATCTGAGGAAAAGGAAAAACAATGGCAGAATAACAACAGAAAATTACCCTAGCTCACTCTAATGAAACATAGATTTAGAGTCCTAGAAGGTACTCCACTTCTAGAGGGTCACACTGAGCCATCTACAATTATATATAGATATACAATTCAAAAAAAGATTTTATAGTCTTCACAAGAAAGCTGAAATCTATAAAATGTTGCCAAGCCAGGCAGGTGACTGTTGTGACTGTGTTGGCCAACATACTCAAAAACACAGCTTCAGTTTGGAAATAAAAGGTCCGCATGGGAAAAAAAGCAGGAAGAGAAGTATCCAATGCAGACAGTCACATCTATACTCAGACAATTCAATATACCACTGGACAGCCCGACAGTTACTGTAACCACACATATTAACATCACATCTCAGCACAATTGATTTTTACTCTTACACTTAATAGTACAGTCAAAAACCTAATTCCAGAAAAACAAATCACAACAGCAGATCCAACCAACACCTGGCAAATCAACCAAGAACATAAAGAGTCACCTATTAAGATCAAAGATTCCCCCCCCCCAAAAGTCCCCAAAGTGGTCAGAACAAATCAGAAAAATTCAAGAAAAGTGATGTCAAGGTAGTGTAATTCACACAGTAAATAACCAGGCATAAGAACAGACAATGAAGGACCTAGAAGATATTTTTAATAATACATTACTAATAATGCTGAAAAATATGATTAATGAAAAGATACAAAACCTCTACAAGGAAATTTGTGAGAAATGAGACAAAACAAGTATTAGCAAAATAAGTCATGGAGACTACAAACAGAAAAATAAATTCTGAAAAGGCAAGGGAGCCAAAGGAAAAAAAATGGATGTCTAGTTAAAAGATATGAGAGAGAACAAGTTGCTCAGGGAAGATGGCGATGGGGCAGTAGGGAAACACCATAGCTCTCCCCAACCAAAAAGAGAGTTCGAATTCCAATGTTTAATCTCCCCAAGAGACTGACAACAACAAAAAGACAAACACTCAGGGAAAAACAGTTGGTGGAAAATAAAAAAAGAAAGAAAGAGAGGAAAAGAAGAATTTCAGAACAGAGAAGAGTGAAGACCCCTCCCCCAACCTTTACTGGATGCACGGTAGTGCTCCAAGCCATGGCCAGCCGGCCCTGTGTGGGCTACCAGAGTCCCAGAGACACAGGGGGCTGCTGCAGATCACCCACGCAGAAGCTGCCTGAGGTACTGGTGTCAGACACATCAATTGCGATGACCCGGTGGGGGCGACGGGGGTGCCAGAGACACAGGGGGCTATCTGTAGATCACCTGCACAGAAATCGCTTGAGATACTGGTGTCACACCCATCAATTGCGACGACAACCCAGCAGGGGCTGCCAGGGTCCCATAGACACAGTGAGCTGTCTGCAGATAACTCAAGCAGAAGTCACCTGAGGTACCGGTGTCAGACCTGCCAACTGCGATAAACGGAGAAACCTCCGAGCCTGGAACTCAGCCCCACGACGTGAACCCCAGAGCTACATGGGACGCTCACAGAACACCAAAGCAAAAGACCTACAAGGAACTGGTGCTGATCCGGAGAATGAAAACGACAGTGCTCAGATCCTGTATGGAGGCCTAGACCCAACCCCTCACCTGCGGCGTGGACCTGACAGCTTCTATAGAGGCAGAGACAGAAGAGAATCACACAGAGCCACCACCGCCCAGCCCAGCCCACAACCACCCCAACTGAACTCAGATTGCAACAGCAACTGACAACCTACACGACACAGAAACAACTAGCTCCAGGGTGAGTACCCAACAGGGGACAGTGTGTCACTCAAGGGAGACCAGAGCTGGAGGGAATCCCCAGACCTTAACCCAGACTCCCTACCCAACACCCGGACCACAGGACCCATTAAACTGGGAACTGGGAACTGTTTGAGAGCTCCACCAGCCCGTGGAGCACACTCCACTGGCCAGGCTCGAGCAAGAGTGCCCCTGGAAAGGAACTTAAATGCCCAAGCCAGGAAGAGTGTCCCTGGGTCAAGACAACCAACAGTAGAAGAAATTTGAATTGTGTACCCCAGGCTGCATAAGCTAGGTGGTATACACAGCAGCACAGGCTTAACCGGCATGCCCCAGTTGGGGGGCCGGGACCAGGTCTGGGGATCCGGCGCCTGAACAGCACAACCAACTCCTCCCACCTGAAGTCAAAAGCTGAGCATGTGCCTCAGCAGAGGGGAGAAAAACATAGAACTGCACCCCCTGGGAAGCACGCCTGTGAGAGCAAAAGACCTGGAGATGGCTCAGGACAAGAGACGCCCAAACACCACCAAAACCCGATATACTCTAGGCTGGGAATTGGACAACACAGGCCATCAGCACCTGATAGTAGGCAGGAGCTCAGGCTGGTAAGGTGGCTCAAAAGTAGAGTGACAGTCTTGGGTACATGAGGCCATGGATCTGACTCCTCAGCATCACATAAGCACAGAGGGTCAGAAGTGGTGCTGTGGCTCAAATGGTAGGGTGCCAGTCTTGAGCTGAAGTGCTGAGGGACAGCATCCAAACCTAGAGTTTAATCCCACAAGCCTGCCAAAAAAAAATACATCAGGAGCCCATAGCATACTCCAGCATCTGGGAGAGTGCATCCAGAGAATCTGGTCTTGCCAAGAGCACCCATAGGAGCAAACAGGAGAAGTCTAGGCTGCTCAATCATTCCAAAGTCGGGAATGGCCAGCGATCTACAGCAGAGAGCCAAGAATACTATGTAGGTCAGACCAGCAGCTAGAGGTAGGCCCCCAACAGAACCCAGATCAGGCACAGACTCTCTCTACCAATACAGAATCAGCAACCAAGGAAACACAGACACACAAAAACAAAATTGGAGATTAATCTCCAATAATCCACAAACCCTTAGGTGAAAATCACAGAGAAAAATTACAAGGTTTATCACCACCTAGGATAGCAAGCTACCCTCAATAGCCAGCAGCCATGCAGGGGAGAGCCCCAGTGGGAGCAAAGCAGGAATGGAAGACAAAAGCTACATCCAAGGGATGCTGGAGGCAATGACTCAAGAAATAAAGCAAGAAATAGTCCAGAAATTGAAAGAGCACAAAGATGAACTATCAAAAGAGATACAGGATATCATACAGGAGATGCATGCAAAACTAGAGGCAGCACAAACCTCAGTAAGAAGTGAGATAAATGCCAAAATAGAGGCATTACATACCTCATAAAGAGATAAGATCACTACCTTGAGAACCAACATCGAATCCATAAAGGAGTCCATTTCCTCCATGCAAACCACAATTGAAGCCTCGGTCAAGAGAGTGAACGAAATAGAATGTAGAGTGTAAGATACAGAAGACAGAATACACCAACTGGACCAAAAAGTGACAGATATGGAAAAATCACTCAAATTAAGCCAAAGGGAAATTCAAGAGCAAGCAGATAATGCCAAGAAATTTAACGTTCGTATAATTGGAGGGGACGAAGATGAGGAATTTCAGAGCAAGGGTATGCAACACCTATTCAACAAGATAATAGGTGAAAATTTTCCTCACCTCAAAAAAGAACATCTTACCTACACAACAGAAGCATATAGAACACCCAACAAGCAAGATTCCAAGAGAAACACTTCTAGACACATTATAGTAAAACTGATAGATTTGAATAATAAGGAAACAATATTGCATGCGGCAAAAATGAAGAAGGAGCTATACTAGAATCAGAAAAAATTAGAATCATTGCAGATCTCTCCATACAAACACTGAATGCAAGAAAGGCCTGCGAAATTATCATACAAGGCCTGAGTTCCAATAACTGCCAACCCAGACTGATATACCCAGCAAAGCTAGCATTCACATTCGATGGAGAGCTGAAAATTTTTAATAGCAAAGAAAAACTAAATGTATACATAAACATTAAGCTAGCATTAAAAAGAATACTAAGACTGGGGGACACAACCTGAAGAAAGCAACCAGGAACTGGGACCTGCATCCAGACAGGCATTAATCAAAGTCTAACTGAGCAAGCACAGGAGGAAAGGAAAGAAGAAAAACTTAGGGAAACAGGGAATAACAAGGACAACAATGCATCTCTCTATACTTTCTCTTAATATTAATGGGCTTAATTTGCCAATCAAAAGAAAAAGATCTTCAGACTGGATCAGAAAACATGACCCATCCATCTGTTGCCTTCAGGAGACCCAACTCTGAGCCAAACATACAAACAAATTTAGATTAAAGAGTTGGAAAAGGATCTACCAATCAAATGCCCCCAGTAAGAAAGCAGGTGTAGATATCCTGATATCTGACAAAAGAAACTTTTCATTAAAATCAGTACAGAAAGACATATTGGTGCACACAGATATGTTAAACAAATACTCTCAAAGTTAGAGCATAAAATAGATCCCAATACGATAATAATAGGAGACTTTAACACACCACTCTCACCAAAGGACAGGTCTACCAACCAGAGGATTGGCAAAGAAACTACCGAATTAAGTGAGGCCATACTTCAAGCGGAACTAACTGACTGAGTATTTCACTCTAAAACAACGAAGTACACATTCTTTTCAACAGCTCATGGAACTTTCTCCAAAACAGACCGTATCATAGTTCATGAAAGGAACTTAAGAAATAGAAAGGGAACAACATAATCCCCTGTATCCTATCTGACCACAGTGGAATCAAGCTAGTTCTCAATAACAAAGCATACCACAGAAATTCCTCAAATACATAGAGATTGAGCAGCACACTCCTTAGCAATGCCTGGTTAAGGGAAGAGATCAGAGAAGAAATAATACATTTCCTACAACTCAAGGAAAATGATAACACCTCCTAAAGAAACTTGTGGGACACAGCAAAAGCAGTCTTAAGGGGCAAATTTATTGCCCTCAGTGCCCACATCAAGAAAATGGAAATAGACCAAGTAAATAATCTCATGTTGCAATTAAAACAGCTTGAAAAACAAGAAACAATGTAACTTAAAGTTACCAGACAGAGCCAGATAACCAAATTAAAAGCAGAGATTAACCAATTAGAAAATCAGAAAATTATAGCCAAAATTAACCAAACAAAAAACTAGTTCTTTAAAAAAATAAATAAAATTGATGGCCAGTTGGCAAGATTAATTAAAAAAAGAAGAGAGGAAACCCATATTAACAGGATTAAGGATGCCACGGGAAAAATCACAACACGTACCCAAGATATCCAAACAATCCTAACGGACTACTTTCAAAAGTTATACTCTCTAAAGGAAGAAAACCTGGCAGAAACGGATGCATTTTTAGAAAAATACAAGTTGCCCAAACTGAGCAAAGAAGTAAACCAATTAAATAAGGCAATACCCTACAATGAGATACAGGAAGATATCAAAAGTCTTCCGACAAAAAAAAGCCCAGGACCAGATGAATTCACAGCAGAATTCTATAAGACCTTTAAAGAAGAACCTAAACCCATATTCCTCAAGCTCTTCAGAGAAACAGAGAAGGACGGAGCTATCCCAAACTCATTCTATGAAGCCAATATCATACTCATCCCCAATCCAGGCAAAGAACCAACCAAACAAGAGAATTGCAGGCCAATTGCCTTGATGAACACAGATGCAAAGATCCTTAACAAGTTTCTAGCTAAAGGAATCCAGAAACATAAAAATAATCATACACTATGACCAGGTAGGCTTCACCCAGAGATGCAGGGATTGTTTAACATACGTAATTCAATAAATGTAATCCAACACATCAACAGAGCCAAGGTCAAGAATCACATGATTATTGCCACAGATGCAGAATAGGCCTTTGATAAAATTCAACATTCATTCATGCTAAAAGCTCTAGAAAAAATAGGAATAGAAGGAACATTTCTTAAAACAATAAAACCATTTATGACAGACCAATAGCCAATATTATACTTAATGGGGAAAAGCTACAACCAATTCTCCTAAAATCAGGAACAAGGCAAGGATGCCCACTGTCTCCACTCCTCTTCAATATAGTCCTGGAACCCTTAGCCAGTGTAATAAGGCAAGAAAAAATACTAATGGGATCCACATAGGGAAGAAGAAATTAAACTATCCCTTTTTGCAGACGACATGATACTATACCTTCACAATCCCAAAAACTCCATCCCCAAACTCTTAGAAATCATAAATCACTTCGGCAAAGTAGCAGGACATTAAATAAATCCACAAAAATCAGTTGCCTTCCTGTACACTGACAATGTACAAGAAAAGAGGGAAATAAAGGGAGCAACCCCATTCACAATAACCTCCCCCAAAATAAAATATTTAGGAATTAACCTAACCAAAGATGTAAAAGAACTATTTAATGAAAACTATAAAAAGTTAAAGAAAGAAATTGCAGAAGACACTAGGAAATGGAAAGACCTCCCATGCTCTTGGATAGGCAACTTAATACAGTGAAGATGGTAATACTGTCAAAATTAATATACAAATTCAATACAATTCCTATTAAAATCCCAATGATGTACATCACTGAAATACAGAAAACAGTCCAAAAATTCATATGGAACAACAAAAGACCTAGAATAGCCAAAACAATTCTAGGGAATAAAGACAACATGGGAGAGATATCCATGGCAAATTTCAAACACTATTATAGAGCTATAATAACAAAGACAGCATGGTACTGGCACGAAAACAGACCCAAAGACCAATGGAACAGAATAGAAGATACAGAAATAAATCCACAGGCCTACAGCCAGCTGATATTCGACAAAGGCGCCAAAGACATACAATGGAAGAAACACAGCCTCTTCAACCACTGGTGCTGGGAAAACTGGGTGGCCACATGCAGAAAACTAAAAGTGCACAACAACCTATCACCATGCACCAACATCAACTCAAAGATCTTAACATTAAACCTGAATCTCTGAAACTATTGCAGGAAAGAGTAGGAGAGACACTAGAACTAATAGGTACAGGAAGGAACTTCCTGAACAGAGTCCCAGGGTCACAACAAATTGGAGAGAGACTCGACAAATGGGACTACCTTAAAATAAAAAGCTTCTTCACAGTTAAATCTATCGCAACGAAGCTAGAAAGACATCCAACTAATTGGGAAAAAAATATTTATCAGCAATTCATAAGACAAGGGGTTAACATCCAGTATATACAGGGAACTCAAGAAACTAATCCCTTCCAAACCAAACAAACCAATTACTAAATGGGCAAGGGATCTAAAGAGGGAATTCTCAGATGAAGAAATAAAATGGCATAGAAACACATGAGGAAATGTTCATCATCCCTGGTGGTGAAAGAAATGCTAATAAAGACAACCCTGAGATACCACTTTACCCCAGTCAGAATGTCCTATACCCACAAATCAGCCAACGACAAATGCTGGAGGGGATGTGGAGAAAGAGGAACCCTATTACACTGCTGGTGGGAATGTACACTTACACAACCACTTTGGAAAGCAATCTGGAGGGTCCTTAGAAAGCTAAAGATTGACCTCCCTTATGACTGAGTCATACCACTTCTAGGCATCTACCCTGAACAACAGGAACCAATATACAAGGATATGTGCTCCTCCATGTTTATTGCAGCACTGTGACCCTCTGTATATTATGTTTGCAATAAAAAATTAAAAGTAAATAAATAAATAAATAAATTGGCTCAGGGACAGCAAAAAAAAAGATATGAGAGAAGACACTAGTAAACAAAACAACCCTCTCAACACCCCACCCAATGAAAAGATGTAAAGAAAGTCCATACAAGACCTAAAACAAAGCTTTAATGAAGAGATAGAAGCCCTAGAAAATGACTAATTAGAAGACAGAGAAATCAAAAACAAAATAGAATGTATCCACAGCAAATAGATAACATAGAAGATTATCTCAGGGGTAAAAGACCAAATAGGTCTAATAGGAAAAAGGAAGTAAGCAGTTAGAAATAATCCAAGAAATAAGAAATGTTCTTGCCAGAACATCAAAACTCGATTAGAATATCAAATTTGGGGAAAATTTGTATCAAGAAGGAGAAGAGCAGGAAACTAAATGGAGGGGAAACATATTACAAAATTCTAGCATAGAACATTCCAAACATCCAAAGAGAAAGATATAGGCTCATTCATAAAAGAGAAGCATTTTGAACACCTAACAGAATTCTAGAACAGAACAACCCACCACCACATCATAATCCATTAGAGGATCATTTGAGATCAAGGAAAGAGTTCTTAAAGCTGCCATAGAGAAAAGATTGATTATTTATAAAGAATATACAGTCAGAATAAATACATATTTCTTAGCTAATATGGTAAAAAGAAGAGATTGGCATGATATATAACAAACATTAAAGGCAAACAACTACCAACCGAGAATACGGTCCCAAGACAAATTCTCCTTTACATTTAAAGGATATATAAAAATATTTCATGACAAAGAAACTTGAAATAATATATCTCCACCAAATAAGCAGGATAGAAGTTAATCAAATATACCCTACATAGAGAAGATGAAGAAGAACAGGAACTGGTTATATAAGATGATACCTGGGGCTAGGAAGGTGGCTCAGTGTTTGAGTGCTTGCCTTGCATGCTTGAGGCCCTGGGTTCAATTCCTCAGCACCATATATGCAGAAAAAAGCCTGAAGTGGCGCTGTGGCTCAAGTGGTAGAGTGCTAGCTTTGAGATGAAGAGCTGAGGGACAGTGCCCAGGCCCAGAGTTTAGGCCCCATGATGGGATCCCCTCCCCCCCCCAAAATAAAATAAAACGATGCTGCCTACCAAAGAACAAGGTAAATATATTAAGAATACATGAGGCACAGCTCCTAAGAGCTACTAAGAGAAATCACACAAATAGATAAAATTAGAGGAAAAAATGAGACATAACAATATAGATAAATAAAACTGAGAATGTTATAAGAGTGTACTTTGAAAACCATATGCCAATCACCTGGAGAATCCTGGAGAAATTGATGTTTTCCTATTCTTGAACTGAACCAAGAAATGATACATCAGGAGTAATGAAAATGAAGTGTCCATAAACAATTTCCCATACCAGAAAAATATAGGACTCAATAGATTTTCCATGAAATTAAGGTCTGTAAGAATTTAAAATACTCAGATCTAACTCTTCAATGGAATAGAAAGGGTAATGGAATTATCAAACACATTCTATGAAGCTAGAATTAGACTCTTCCCCAAATCAGATAGGGACTCATCAAATAAAGAGAACTATGAACCCAACTCTTTGATAAGCATTGTTGCAAAACTTCTCAATAAAATTCTCACCAACCAATTTCAGCAGCTAACAAAAAATTCATATGGTATGATCGAATAATATTCATCCTGGGTACAATTTGATTCAATATTCTTGTCAATAAACATATTACAAACCATCAGCAGAAGCAGGGACAAGAACCACATGATCATTTATATGGATGTAGAAATAGCTATTAAAAAGCTCCAATACCCCTATGTGATTAAAAGGTCTGAGAAGCTAGGAACGCATGCAACTTTCCTCAATATAATACAGAGTATGTATATGACAAAGAGACAATAAGCATGTACCTAACCGTGGAGGCATGAACACATTAAAATCAGGAATGAGAAAAAGATGTCCACTCTCTCTCCTACTCTTCAATATAGTAGTGGACTTTCTAGCAAAGGCAATAGCCAAGAGAAAAACATGAAGGGGATCCAAATAGGGAAGAAGTAAAACTATCCATTTTCACAGATGAAATGACTCTGTATTTAAAGGACCCTATAGCTTCCTCCTCTCTCTCCCTATCACATTCATACAGAGTCCTTTGTATGTTTTCAATCTTTTCATTTATCATGTTTGCCAGCAGTGTTTTTAGAACTATTTGGGGACTCTCCTCTGGATTATTCATCATCTGTTCTGTCCCCTGATTATCTTGAGTGGGAGTTGAGATACCCGGACTTGCCATTTTTCTTGTCTTTTTCTGGCTTACTGTGACCATTTGGGATGAAAGTAACACCAGTTTTGTGCTAGAACACTATCTTCAGGCAAGCATCAACCAAAGTCTGTAGTTGCACAGTCAAAAGTCGGCAGATAGGATCTAGTTCAACAGATATATCTATTCAACATCAAACAACTATATACTAATGGGCTACAAACCGCAAAGAAGAATTTGGCAAACCAGAAATTATTAGGTTTAGGGAGAAATGTATGTAAAAATAGGAATAGAGAGATGTGGGAAGACACAGGGAGAGTTAATTAAGGCTAATCTCAAAGCGGGAAATAGGTTGGATAGAATGAAAGTAGAGAGAGAGAAAATAAGAAGAAAGAGAAAGAGACAAAAAGAGGCAAGGAAAAATAGAAAAGCAAAAATTAAAAATTAAAAAGTGCAATGCTTAAAAATTATGCAAATTGAAAACAAAATGCTCAGCGAAGAAAGTGGATATAATGAGAGAAGGGGAAGGATAGAAAGGAGACGTGAAAAAATTAAATATAAAATTGTTTAAAATATTATTTGGGCATAAAAAGGTAGTACTGCTATTAAGGAATTTAAGTCTAAAAGGTATTGAATTGAATAATAATTTTCTGGATTAAGTGTGTACACAATGGGGGATAAGGTCTAATAATCGTGTTCCGGGTATATCTGAGGATGTGTAGAACAGCACTTAAGTCACACAAAGAAGAATGAAAGAGAAGAAAAGGTGAAAAGAATGAGAAAGAAAGAAAAAAAGATCAAAAGTTTAGTAGAGCTAAACAAAAAACTAAAAAATAACATTTTTAAAAAGAAAAAAAAATGGAAAGCAAAATGCACACAGAGATATACCCCTAATATTAAAATTATAAGAAAAAATGGTACTAGAAAACAATTTTTAAGTTAAATTTTTAAATTTTAAAAATTAAAAAAAGTCTTAGAAAAAAAATTATAAAAGGTACAAAAAAAAAAGGTTCTTTGATTTTTTTGAGGAGGGGTGGGAAGATCCTGTATCTCCCTTGGGTCCATAACCAGCCTCTTCTTGGAGTTTCTGGTCTACCTGTGGTGTTTGATTTTCCTGTTGCTTGGTTGATTTTCTTCAGTCAGTTTGTTTGAGCAGGCAGAAAAATGCTCTGCTTTACCCAGAATTTTGTGATCCTTCCCCCAGTCTAGTTCAATGGGAGGGAGATATACTTTGAGTATCTCAAAAGAGGGAGATGGCTGTTTCCTCTAGTTTGAAGATGCTGTGATGAGACTAGGTTCTGGGTAGAGTTGAGGCCTTTCAGCAAACAGTAGCTTTTCCTTGAGGGGCTACCTAGTGAGAAAATCACAGAGACCCGCCTGGAGCCATTCTCTGGGTTTATGTTTACTTAATTTCAATTGATTGTCCAGGCTGCTAAAGGGAGGGGCAGGCTCTGGCTCTGTTTACCCAGTGAAGAAAGCCACTCCTGGAGCTGACAGATCAGGCTGAGTGAATTTTCCCTGGGTGGAGCTGTGTCTGGCAGTCCAGGTTAGGTTCTTGTGCCCTGCTAAATGACTGTAGTTTTCTTCCATGGTCTGAGTTGGAGCTAGCAGCTCAGCTGGGCATTTGTTATTGTCAAAGATGGAGATCTCTGGTAGTGGGGAAGGAGGGGTGGCCTTTCCTCCTCTGCTCCCTGAGAAGGAGTGAGAATGTCAGGCTTCTACTCACACTGAGACTTGGTTCCTGGGTCGTCTCTGGTCTGCGAACTGCAGGATGAAGATGTCTGCTCCTTATCCGTTCTTGCTGGTGTTGAGAAGAATCTACTAGTCTGCTGTGTCTGGCTCCATTGTCCCGGACTCTCTGCGTTGCAGGTATTGTGGCTATGGCTGCCACTGCTGCAGCCGCATCTGCAGCTGCAGCTGTTGGCAAGTGGTCAGATCTGTCTCCTTGCCTGGATTTTCCCTCTCTGTACTGTGATGGCACACTTGGTATGATTCTCTGGCTTAGGGCCAGAGAATGTTCACTGGAACATTAAAAAACTGCTTTCTATGCGAGAGTTATTTAGCCTCCAGCTTCTCCTCGGCCATCTTCCCAGAAGTCCTCACCTTGTTATTTCTAATAATTAATTGTTGGTTTCATTCATGCATGGAGAATATGCAAAGAAGTGACAATTCCAACGTTGCATTTACTAAAGGGTTAACTTGCATGAAATTTATGTTGAGCTAAATAGCAGATATTATAAATTGCATTTTTCCATTCCATCCTTCCTTTCTTCCTTCCTTCCTTCCTTCCTGTCTTCCTTCCTTCTTTCTTTCCTTCCTCCCTTTGTTCTTTCCTTTCTCCGTCCTTCTTTCCATCCCTACCTCTCTCTGTCTCTTCCTTCTTTCTCGCTATTACTTCTTTCTCGCTATTCCTTCTTTCTTTCTTCCTTCCTTCCTTCCTTCTTTCTTTTTTCTTTGTTTCTTTGTTTCTTTGTTTCTTTCTTTCTTTCTTCCTTTCTTTCTTTCTTCCTTCTGTTTGCCTTCCTTTTAATTTTTCCATTCTTCCTTTCTTTCTTTTACCCAGAATACTTCTTAAAGATGTAGAAAAATACCAACTGTTGTACTCCAAGGTATTATCAGTAATTTTAAACATTAACTAGATTCATATTAATTTTAAAACCACTTCACAAAAATTGCAGGATATGTAACAAATGTTACTTTTCATAATATTGTTTATTTCTTCAATCTAAGAGAGGCAATATTGTGTGTGTGTGTGTGTGTGTGTGTGCGCGTTGTTTTTGAGATTTGAACACTAGACCCATTCCTTTGGGTTTTTTTTCCACTCAAAGATGGTTCCCTAACATTTGATCCACAACTCCACTTCTGGGTTTCTGTGTGTGTGTGGGGGGGGGGATTAATTGAGATGTCTCACAAACTTTTTCCAAGGCTGGCTTTGAACCCCAGCTACCTGAGTAGTGAGGATTACAAGATTGAGACACTCATATTCAGCACAGATTTAATAATAATGAAATAAATTTCTTATTATTTGAAATCTAGAGGACAAATTAACAAATTAACATTTAGATATTTATTTACTTATTAAATCTGAACTTGCAATGTGGAAACATACTTTTCACTCAGAGTTTTAAATGAGAAAATCTTTGGACAAATTGAAATAATCTATTATTCAAAATTTACAAAGGGATCATTAATCAAATTTCTCATATAAGCTAAAAGCTCTGTCAGGCTAATGAAGCAATTTGTCATTAACTTTAAATATTATATACTGCGGTCACATGATTTTCTATTCTTTTTCCCCTAACCTTTTTTGACATAAAAATGTAGATCCATTCCATTTTTTGAGTATACAGATTTCTTAGTTACTGGTCATGTACATCTGAGGTTTGAGTACCAAGTCATTTCACAGAAACACTGAATTTCAAGTATGTCATATAAACAGTGATTTTTAGAAATTGAATCAATCCCAATATGAGATTACTAAAGCAATATATTTCATGATTTATCCAATTATTCCTATAGACTTGAATATAACTTATTTTTGAATGGCAGGAAATTCATATTATACTCACTCTCTATAGAATAATTAAGAAATAAATGATTGTGATAGTATTCATTTTTACTTCAATTAGAAATAATGAACCTCAGTATAGATGACAAAAAACTTGAATGGAGATACCATAACATTATGAAAATTCAAATCATTATGAGTCAGATGAAAGTCATTATTGAAGGTCAGAAAATGAAATATCTTGAAGCTTTTTTGTTAAATAAAATGTATTTGTATTACAAATATTTCATTCATCTCTCCAGCCATGGTAAAACCAAACCACCTCCATGCCAAATAGCTCCTGAAGTAAATATTTAGGAATAGAAGTTATCACAATTGTATAAAAATATCTACCCACCACTCTAGAAATTAAATCTGAACTTATAAAGGATTGGGATTAATAATTATCTTTTCCTATGTTGCCAGGAATAGGTGGTGAATATTTTCAAGTGGGCACAGTTGTAGAGGTTTGGTTACTGAGAACTTGTGATCAAAGAGGATGTTAAGATCAAAGTCGTTTCCTCTTCTTCCTTCTTTTTCTTCTCTGTCTCCTTCTCCTTTTCCTTCTGCCTCTCCCTCTCCCCCTACATCTTTTTCTGCCTCACCCACTCCTATTCCTCTTTTTCATTACTTCCAGGCTTCCATGAATACATACACATACTACATCATACATTCCAGACATAGGGTACTGTGCTACCACCAACCCAAAGCAAAGAGGCTAAGATACATGAACTTAAATGTATAAAATCAGAATCCAAGACTAATCTTTCCTCCTTTTAACTTAATTTTATAAAGAATTTTGTCATATTTATAAGAGACTGACACAGAATGCTCTCGCTTATTATAAGGGATAAGATTTACTGGGAAAAAAATCTTACCAACATCACCCTAATGAAATTATTATGGTAGGAAAAATATACTTTTATTTATCAGATATACTTCAATAAGAGGCAAAAATAACCACCTCTATGGTTTGCTACAAAAAGACAGCAGAATTCAATCTGTTCCTCAAGGAAATTGACCGATAATTGGCAGTATTGTCAATTTCATAAATGATTTAAGAAGACTGAAGAAAAAAATACAACTCAAATTTCGAGATATAAAATTTACATTGTCCCCTGTAAACAAGTTTTTTATTCTAGCGATGGTCTACCAAATGACTTGTATTTTATTCTAATTATATTTTTAATTAATTTAAATAGTTGTATGGGAGTTGCTTTTTGACCATGTACTTGATGAATAGTATTTAGTGAGTTATTTTTCTTTTCTTTTTTCTCTCCTGAGGATTGAACTCTGGGCCTGGTAACTGTCCCTGAGCTCCTTTGGATGAATACTAGATCGCTATCACTTGAGGCACAGCAGCACTTACAGATTTTTTTGAGATTTATTTGGAGATAAGTATCTTACAGACTTTCCTGCCTAGGACAGTTTCAAACCTCAATCCTCAGCCTCCTGAGTATGTAAGATTACAGGCATGAGACGCTAGCGCTTGTTCTAATACAATGCATCATTGCCAGTTGTAGGGCTTGAATTCAGTGCTTTGGCGATGTCCTTGAGCTCCTTTTCCTCACGCTAACACTCTACAGCTTGTGCCACAGTTCCAATTCCGCCTTTTTTTTTTTTTGTTTATGTAGTACTGAGGAATCAAACCCAGGGCTTCACATTGCCACTGAGTACCAGTAAGCCACATTCCCAGCCCAATACAATGCATCTTGATGATCATTATTCCTCAATCCTATCTCATCCCTCAATTTACATAATTTTGTAGAATATTCATTTACTCACAATGTCATATATAGTCACTCAGAGTATATATCACAGATCATATATTATGGATATCTTATTCATCCACATACTAAATTTAGGCATTACAGAATTCTGTGATATTAAATTCTAAATTATCAGTAAAATTCACCCACTACTATTCTATAATTTTTCCTAAGGTTCATGCAAATGCAATCTGTAATTCTTCTATGAAGTACAATGATATTTACAGTGTTAAAGAGTTGGAGTGCGAATATCACCTTCAGTTCTAGAACATTTTATCATCATTACCCTCTCAAAATACTCCAATATTTATTTGTAGACACTTCTTGTCATCATTTCAACCTACCCTCCACTTTACCAATCATAATTTCATAGTCTACCACTACAGATATGCCAATTTTAAAAAGCTCATAAAGTTAGAAAATTTAGTCTATTTTATCCATTTCTACCATGTAATATTAGTGTTTCCAAAGTAAGTCCATGTAAATTTTTGCATGGATAGAGCACATTGTTTTGTATGCATTTATATAATTGTATAACATCCTCAATGGGCATTTCAACATTTAGGTTTTGCTATGTATAGTCTTGTACATGTGTCACATTGGACATATGTTAAAATATATTTTGTATATAAAATTTGATTCAAAATACTTGATAATAGAGGCAACTATATGTGTAATATCTTAAAGACTGCCAGTATGTTTAACAAACTGACTATATAATTTTAAGTGCCAAGCATAAATGTATAAAGATACCAATTTCTACAAAGTGGTTTTGCAGTGTTGTCTTATTTTTGTGTCTTTTTTATTTTTGATTGTAAAAATACTGTACAGAGGGTTTACAATTATATGGACATGATAATGAATATATTTCTTGTAAAGCATTTGTTTCCCCTTCCCATCCCTTCCCATCCCCCACACTCCCCTACCCATTCCTCCACCCCACCAAAATTGTAAAGTTTGTTTTTCGACATAACGACTTGTACATCTCATTGTTGCAATGGGTCCACCTGTATCCCTATTTAAACGATTTGTTTTTGCCCTTCCCCTCCACAAATTATACCAACATCAATACAGTGAAAGCAGGGGTTATACTGTGGTGAAGTGACGTAAAAGCAACAAATAAATCTCTATTTGTTTACAATGCCTAGGTACGTTATGATCCTTCCATATCTTCTTTGGTTGTTGGTGTATTATTATGGAGATATGCATTTGTATTTTTCGATAATTTATTCAGGATGGTTAAAGTTTTTCATTGGAATTAATATGCTCTTAATGTATTTTTGATTGGCCTCCTTAATTAATTATATATGTATACACATTATTTGTACATATGCATATATTCCTACCTATATGTGAATACATAGAAATACCTATATATATGTATACATACATATGAATATACAGATGTTTACATACATGTATATAAACATATAGGTATATTATTTTTATTTGTCTGTAAGTTATCATTTTACTTTATTTGCCAAACTTGTCCTTTATTGATTTTACATTATTTTATTTTATTGTTAAGATGTTCTACAGAGGGGTTAGATTTACAGGAGTAAGGCAATGAGTACATTCCTTGTTGATCATTGATACCCCTTCCCTTCCTTGTTGTACCACTATCTCTTCCCTCCCCCAGCTCCCACATTTCTATCTACCCACCCCTCATAGCATGAAGTGGTAAAGTACATTTCCAATATACTGTCCTGTGGGTATTTTTTTATGCAATGGGTCATCCTGTTTCCTTGTTCCAGTGTTTTTTAATTCCCCTTCCCCTGCCCAGATTAGACATGCATATACAAGATGCAGGGTATCAAAATCAAGTACAGGGACAACAGGCGAAATGCCATAGGGGGAAAAACATACAAAGGAAATAGCAACAAAAATAAATAAAATGACAATATACATTTCCAACAGTAACAATAAGGACAAAACTACTCCCAAACATATCCTTTATTACAAAGGTTGTTATTGCAGCTCATATCCTTAGCATTTTTGGAACTTTGCTAAAATGATTTGTAGCATTCCATGTGGAATTACATGTTCAATTTTTCCTAAATCTATTTACTCATAAGATACCTGCCAACTCTCTTCTGAAGACAAAAAGGCAGTCTCCTACAGCTTGTTTCCAAACCACTTGTATTTTTCCCTTGTACTAAGAATACTGACTCAAGCCTGGTGCTGGTGGCTCACAGTTATAATCCTAGCTACTCAGGAGGCTGAGACCTGAGAATCATGGTTCAAAGCCAGCCTGGGCAAGAAAAGTCCATGAGACTCTTAGCTCCAATAAACTACCAGACCACTGGAAGTGGCGCTATGACTCAAGTGGTAGAGCTCTAGCCTTGAGCTGAAGAGTAGAGGGACAGTGCCCAGGCCAAGGGTTCAAGGCCAATGACCACCACCACGACCACCACCACGACCACCACCACCAACAACAACAAAGACACTAACTTCAAAACAATAGCATTAAGCAGTTTTAAAGATAGGCTCCAGTCTAACATTTTAATATTATCTTAGATACCAATGGCCTTCTAATCTAATGCGCCATGAGCCCTCAGTATGTTGACCAAATTTCTTGCTTTATTTACACAATTACTATAATTATGTATTTTCTTATCTCTTTCATTTCGCCACAGTATCCGTATTTATCCCTTATGTCATACTTTAATACCAACACCTTTGGAAGATATTTATAAAATTGTGTATATAAATTGTAGGAAGAAATCTTATTGAAATATTTTACACACTCACATAATGATCAAGGGCCTGATTAAACTGTTTCTATCTTTCTCCATTCCCATTGCCTCTTATTTTTCAACTGTTTTCTGTGAATTTTTTTGTGCTATCTTCACATCTCGTCAAAATGTATTTCAGTGTTGTTCACCACTGTCACTGAAAATTATACAATGCTGAATAAAAAAGCAAAAATCTAAGTAAATGGAGACATATAATTTTTGTGGAATGGAGGATACAATTGAGCAAATATATTAATTGTCCCCCGCCCCATTTTTTTCTGTCATTCATGGGGCTTGAAATCTGGGCCTGGGCACTGTCCCTCAGCTCTTCAGCTCAAAGTGAGTGTTCTAACCCTTGAGCAACTGTTCCACTCTTGGTTTTCTGGTGGTTAATTAGAGATAAGAGTATCACAGACATTCCCGTTCCAGCTGGATTTGAACAACAATCCTCAGATCTCAGCCTCTTGTGCAGGTAAGATTATAAAACCAACAGCGCCCAGCTTCACAGTTTTATTTATGTTTATGACAATTTCTAAAAACACTGGACCAGCACTCTTTGAATCATTGACAAAGAAAATTCAACTGGAATATATTTCTCTGCCCAGTATTAAAGCTGTTAGTGTAAAATTGTTATATAATAGAGAAAAGATTATATAGCTCAATGAATCTATAGGGCACCAGATTAGAGTTGCATAAATATTATCAAGGAATATTTAATAAGAGTGTAAATCCAAATACTTGTGGAATGACATTCTCTTTAATAAGGGGTGATAGGTTATACAGTATTGGGAAGAATTAAATGTGAACGTTCACTTAAACCTAACAATTTATTCAAAAATTAACTTCAAGCAAAATTTCAAGCTGACATATAAAACAAATGAATGATATAAATGTAAAGCAAAGGAAGATATCTTGACAATTTTGGAGACAGAAGCATTCTTATATTTGGCATTAAAATTATAGGAAAGGAAAACTTGATATGCTACAACTCAATAAAAGTGTAAAATAATTTAGTCATATACAAGTAGTAAATAGATGTTGGGAGCAGGTGGCTCATGTATCTCATTCTAGCTACTTGGGAGACTGTGATTTGAGTATTGCTACTTAAAGGCAGCCCACAAAATCAAGTCCATGAGAATCTTGTCTCTTATTAATCAGCAAAGAAACCAGAAGTGAGGTATGACTCAAATTGTAAATTGTAACAAAAGCAACACATATCAGGGACCCTGAGGTCAAGCTCCAGGACCATAAAGATATGTACAAAAGTAAGAGTAGTAATACTAATAGTAATGATGATGATGATGATGATGATGATGATGATGATGATGGTGATGATGATGAAGGGTACCCATAGTCTAGGATAAAATATTTGAAAATCCTATACCTGAAGAATGCCTCAAATCTAGACTTTAAATAGAACTCTCAAAACATAATGTTAAAAAAAAGTCAATTAGAATCCAGCAGAATACATCTTGTGAAAAATAAGCATAAGAAAAGCATCATCAGTCATCAAATAAATGCACATTAAAACTAAAATGACATCCTAAAGCAGGTAAGAGGTTTAGTTCACATAATACAATAATGATCATACTAAATGCTATCAAGAAACAAAGAAAGTGGATGCTGGCAGGAATGTCAAATGGGAAAACCTCTTCTGAAAATATTTTGACAGGTTCCTAGAATATGAAATATAGAAGCACCCACAGTATAGCACAGGAATTGAGCTCTTCAGACTTTGTCTCATAGAAATAAAATGTAACATTCACCTGAAGGCCAAAACACAGAGGTTTATAGCAGCATTGTTTGCTCTAGTTAAAAAAAAACGGAAGCCAATTCAGGCTATCTTCAGGCGAATGGGAAACAAATCGGGTTACACTCTCTAATGACAGAAACAAAAGGATACTTGAGTGAATAGAATACAATATTAAGGCACACAACAACTGGGAACAATCTACCATCTATTTAAGGCAATCCTAAAAGCTTTTTATTGCATGATCTAGGAGTTGGAGAAAAATATATGTTGGTTGCCAGGATGAAACAGGTTTGGGATAGGACAAAGTGAAGTAGTGGGTTTAATTATAAAAGGGAAGCACGAGACAGACTTATTTTTGGTAAAGTAATGTATTTGTAAATATGGTATATTCATATAGAGTTGACAAAATTGTACTGGACTTAATGTGCACAAAATAATTTAAACAACTGAAGTCTGCATAAGGTATTTGTGAAATATTAGTGTCCTACTTGTGCTGTCATACTATAAATGTTTAAAGAAAGTGGGAAAAGTATTCAAGGGATTTCTCTGTGTTCTTCTTATAACATCACAAAAATATATCATAACCTCAACAATATTTACTGATATCTAGAAAACAGAAGTCAATATTTAATGTTTACTTTGAAAAATAGTCTGGGTCCAAGATTTAGATGAAATAAACCTTGCTAATTAGAAGGCAGATATTTAGAAGACTGATATCCAGGGCCAGTTTTGACAAAAAGAATTCATGGCAAAATAAAAAAAACAAAGAAAACTAGATATAGTTTAATTTCCCTGATATCTCACGTTTGTGGAATCCATAGGCAAGAGATTATTGCTCAAGGGATGCTTGGCCAAAAAGTAAGACCACATCTGAAAAATAATGTAAAGTGGTCAGAACCTTAGCAATTTCATGCACGAATAGCGCCAAAGGAGGAAAAAAAGAGAAGAAAACAGAAAAGGAAAGGAAAGGGTAGAAAAGGATAACTATTCCTTCTGTATTCTTGTAGTTCCATGTCTTACGATACAAGAATTGAGAGTATTTTCCTTAATGTTTTAGGATTCAAGCCTCTAATATGAAAACATTCATTTCAAGTAATTTTTTTATTATTACTATATATTAACTTATTATTAAGCCTTCTTGGAGATTGAGCCCATGGCTTTATATATATATATATATATATATTAGTCTGGTCCAACAACTGAACTGTAACCCAGCTCTTTTGTACAGTTTTGGAAATTGTTTATGAATTCTTCAATAGATAGCTACTCTACTTTTCATCTTATCTTTTGTCTCCCACTTTTTCTTACTCATATTTTAGTTCATGTGTTGAAAACTTTCCTCAATATTATCTTTTAAACTTAGAATTTTGCTTTTGAGATTACAGGGAAGGCAGTTATTTTCATGACAGCTATTAAAATTATATACAGATAAATGCATTTCACATGCATGATTGATTTTTAGAGTTCATTGAATAAACATTTTATATGGTCATAGGCACATAGCTATTGTGCCATTGTGATCCTCTTCAAAAAATAGCTTCCCTTGTTCTCACCATGTGAATGCTTAGAGTATTGTTAGTTAATCATGTCCAAGTGTAATTATTTGTCTTTTACTATCTAATGGATTAACTTGTACATTTATGGATATATTCAAGTTATTACAAATGAGGAAAACCATGCAGCATATATTTAATTGGATCTGGCTTATTTCAGTTAATATCATTTTTTCCCAGTCTTTCTATTTCCTTAGGAATGGGGTAATGCCATTCTTTCCAATGGAAGCACAGAATTCCATCAATATAATAGAATTGAAAGCCCAGAAATGAAGCCACTCCTATAGGCACAGTTCTTTGATAAGGGAACCAGAAACACAGGATGAAAGAAAAAAACCCTTCAAAAATTGTACTGGTAGAATTGGCTGTACACAGAAAACTTAAGTTAGATAATTATATATCCCCCTACACCAGAATTGATTTCACATTGATTGAAGACCTTAATGTAAGACCAGATACCTTGAAAATGTTAAAGGAAGGGTTAGGGGAAACACGAGGGATCCTTGGCACAGGTCAAAACTTCCAAAAATCAAATCAATGTAAGTCTGGGTAAATGGGATTACATGAAACCAAATCAGTCATTTGTCAGATTCAAAAGCCATGGAGAAAAAAAAGCTAGTGTAGCACAGATTTAAGAGGCAGCAAACCTACAGATGGTAGCTTCAGCCAATGCTAAACACTTACTCTCTTTTCTAACTAGGTTATTTATAGTGGGTTTAGATGAATATAAGAGTTTTCTGGTAGGGGGTTAGAAAGAAAACAACTAAAGCTAAGACATAGATAGCATGTGAAAGAGTTATACCTGGAGGAAAGTAGGGAATAAGGAAGGGGGGTTCTAGTTCCAAGCTTTGGCTTTGTACCAGCTAAGTAAGGTATAGCTGCACAAAGGAAGGGGTTAGAGTGGTAAAGCAGGAGTGGTTATTATTTTGTTAAAGCCTGAAAATTAGGACCCCTGTCTATGTGAACCAAACAGTCTCTAACATGAGGTTTTATTTAAATTAACAAGCATGAGTTTAGATTTTTGCAGAGTGGGATGGTCCATAGTCACAGGCAATGTTTGCAATTTCAGGTAATCCAATCTACTCTTTCCCGTGTTACCCAGTAGTCAGGTTTCAACACAAATGAGTACAATGCAATTGTACATGAGACTGATTTTTCTCTCTCATGAATCATAATTCTGTCAATTGATTTCTGTCTTCCAGCTGTTTACACAAGATTTCTTTTAACCTTTTCTAATATTTTGTCTTCATTATTGATGTTCATAATATATTTTTCTTCTTGTCGCGTGTGTGTGTGCCATTTATAGGCCTTGAGCTCAATGTTTAATAGTCTTCCTTGTATTTTTTACTCATGGCTGATGACACTCTATTCCTTGAGCCACATCCTCACCTTCTCCTTCTTGCTGGACAATTGGAAATAAGTTTTCACATTTTTGTCTGTTTAGATTGACATTGAATCAAAATCTTCAGGCTGAAGCCTCCTGAGTTTCTAGGAATCTACATATGAACAGCTAGCACCAAGCTTTCCTTTACTGTTATTTTAATTATGTGTAGAAGAAAGTGGAAGTATGTCTGTGGTAAGTGTGCAATTTTCAAATACAAATTTGAATCAACTTGATATAATGTAACTGTTATTAATTTTAACTGTTAAATTAATGAATATCGTACATTCCCACAGAAATATAATTGAAAACAAATGGCATTTTTCTTAAAAAAAGTAATGGAACCATGAATTTCTTTCACTTTACAATTCATGTTTTATATAACTTTAATTAGCCAACTTCCATGAATAAAACAAATATATTAATTGTATAGTGTAAGAAGCAAAGTGATTATAGTTAAGAATAGGTATTTCCTCACAGCCCAAAGATAAGATTTTGAACAGTCTCACTAAAAAAGTGTTACATACAGAAGCTAAGGGATATGATATAGCTTGATCATTACACAGCATATAAATGCATGATCACAACTCAATACTTCATAAATGTTTAAAAATAATTATGTAGCTTGAGCCAGAGGTTAATTCTTGTAATCCTAGCTACTAAGGAGTCTGAGAGCTGAGAATAATGATTCAAGCCAGCCTAGGCAGGAAAGTCCGTGAGATTCTTATCTTCAATGAGCCACCAGAAAACTGGCAGCAGATCAAGTGGTAGAGCCCTAGCTTTGATCTGAATAGCTGAGGAGAGCCTCCAGGCCCAGATTTTAAGCCCCTACAAGTGACAAAATTTGAAAATAAACACACAAATAAACAAATGTTTTGACATAAATGTTAAAATATATTCTAATTTTTTTTAAATCCTCAGTAGATATACTAGTTTATATAAATATAGAAAAGTGTTTTCTGGTTTTAGTTGTCATTGAATAATTGTGTAAATCACACATTTCTCACACAATTCATATTTATATGTTTATATACTTATATGCCATAAGTATTATTTATTGATAAGTGATAGGCACTGCTGTTTTAGGAATCTCCCTTGGCTTTCTAACATAAACCGTTCTAACCTTAAATCGATATGCCCTCCATCCTTGTCAGAGGTTTCTTTGACCATAAAGTTACTCATCTCATTGGAGCAGAAAAGTATAAACCATAATCATTGTTTGGAACAACTGTCATATTTTATATGCATTTCTCTTAAAGAACCATGCCAGTAATAGCAATATGTCTTCTGAGATTTTCAGTCCCTTAAGAGAAGAAAATCTTAAATTATACATCTATTTTTCTGCCTAACATTATATTCCTTAGGAAGATCTTTTTCTGTAACCATGTGATTCTGATTAGAAGATGGAAAAAAGGCAATATTGAAAATAGCCAAGGAAAATACTTGAAAACATTTAATAAACCAATCACAGACACTCCTGTTTTTACACATTTCATCAGAATGTACGTTAAAGTATCACGTTTTTGTTATCACTTAAATAACAATAATTAAAGTTCATTTAGCAGTGAAGAAGGGAACAGAAAACTGTTTGAAGACATCTTGACATTGAACAATTCAAAATAAGCATAATTGATTTATCTTGTTTTTCTATATCGTTGCCAAGATAATTGAGAACAACACACAACGGCAGGAAAACACCTAAGCCAAAGCAGTAAACTTTTGTCTATAAAATATTTCTGAGAGTCTAACTCTTTCAAAGATAGGTTTGCAAATAGGAAAAGTGTACTTGTTTTAGTGTGAACCATACAAAATATAAAAATCCTTTATTAATGTTTTACATATCTTGACTAGGACTTCTTGTGTTGGAGAAGAGGAAAGGTATGAAGAAGTTCAAGATTGTTCGACTATTCCCAAAGATCATTCTTATTTATCATCTATAGAAGCGGAAGTAGCTTTGTTCACTCTTAATATCATGCTTGTTTACATTTAGAAGCATTATTTCTTGCTGGATTATAAGCTGCAACCCTTGAGTATTAATAAAGAGTCATTTCCTAAGAGAGGAAAGTTGATGTGTAAACAAATGAAAAATATCAAAGACAACATAGTGGAAACTATTTTCTAGCTATATCACAATCGGTTGGTGTATATTTTGTTTCCCATTGTTCCAGGGGACCTATTTTTATTATACTTTTTTTTTTACCATCTATGGAGCCTATAACATCTTATACCATTCTGGGATTGCTGTATTTTTACTGGATTCTCTAATTTCTGTTAGAAAGTTAAGAAGGATAGAAAATTGAGTTTCTCTTTCTGTTTTACCTTATTTTTTATTACTTTAGAGACTGTAACTCAAAATGACATAAATTACCTTTATAATATTCAGAGACAGATTTCATTTCCATATTCTTATCCTAACCTTCTACATAACTTTGGTATTTAGTGATCCACAAATGTGAAAATAAAGTTACAGCTTCTTATTTAGATATTATTTAGCATTCAAGATTTCATTAATGCACGGTCCTTAGTAGTATGTACATCATACATGTGTACAAAGCCGATGACAACTTTTTCTTCTTTTCAGAAACCAGGATATGTGGTGAACCTGTAGTTGCATCAGGAAAAGGCTGTAGTTCAGTTAGTTCACTAAACCAAATCTGCTGTAACAAATTTCTACAAGTTAAGTGGCCTGTACAATCCGTATTTATCATTTTACAGTTCTAAAGGAGATATCTAAAAGAAGTCTCACTAAATTAAAATCAAGCCACTGACAGAGCTGAAATAATTTTCAGATGATTCTTGTGGAAAAGACATTTACTTCCTCTTCCTCTTTCCAAAAACTTCAGAAATTGGGTTGTTGTCTTTTCCCTTATCTTCTAATTTAGCATCTTTACATACTTGTGATGGTTCTTACCTAATTATGTCCCTTTCCAACTACAGCAGGGACTTTTAAGTACCCATATGAGTATACTTTCCCCATCTGAATATTATTCAAATTTGTGTTTTTTGGGTAAGAAAAGATCATTTTTTACAAACATATATATATATATATATATATATATATATATATATATATACATGTATATATATTGCAAATCTAGATTTGAGGGCTTAGATATTTGGGAAAGATAGATATTTTGGGAACGTATTTTGCTGCCTACAACAATGAGTGTGTAACATTCTTTCTACTATAACCTGTTATTTTTTCGTTAATTTTCAATAACATATTTCTTCAATGAAATATAACTAAAATCAATTTAGTAATTTAAAACAATTAATCATGGTTTAAATATTGTCATGTACTAGAAACCCTAAATCCCAGAGAGCAACTCCTGAAGCAGTTCTGGCATTGTCACTTTTTATACATTCTTCTTAAAATCTTCTCTTTTCAAGAGCTTTTGACTGCTATTATTTGGGAATTATGGTTAATATTTATTTGATTGTTATTTTTAAAGAATGCACCACCCTAACTTTTTTGTGGATAATCTATTTCTGAAAGAAACACAGCCATTTCTATGACATGAACTGCTTATTGAAGAATCATTGTGGAGAAAAAAAGAAGAAAAAAAAGATGTCTCTGTGTGTATGTCATGTTAAAAATGTACCTATAAACTATTTGTCTTAACATAATCTATTTTTATTTATGTTTAGATTCTGATGAAATTTAGCCTCTCAACTCAACTCTGATTTCCTGCCTGTCAAAAGTACACAACAAATTAGTATATATTCAATAATTATTTTAAAAAATTTTAAATACAATTTATTTTAAAAACTATTTAAAAAATTAGCTACGGCAAATGGTTTATTAGATATTTAGAGTCATTTTCATACACCATGATTGAAGTTAGACAGGGAAAACCATCATGTTTTTATTCTTCCTCGAGATACTCTTATTGACTTCAATTATTTCTGTAAGAATGAAATTCTTGTTTTGAAGCCTTTTGCTTGATATCCACAATGTGTCATTCTTCCTATATTAATAGGCAAATTTGGAGAAAGGATGAGAACTCACACTAGAAAAAGGAGAATAGTAAAAGAGAAGGAGAAATCCAAACATTTTGTTCTTCCTCATCTCAATCACAAGGGCTAGATAATCTTTGTGAACATTAGTTATAGTTCTCTAGAGTGATTAAACCAATCTATAGAAAAAGTAATCCCTCAAGTGATCATATGAAGAATGCTTTTTTATAAAAAATGTAAAAGTATCAAACAGGAAATGTTATCTATTTGTTTAATCCTTGTTTAGTATTTGTTAAATTCTGGTGTGCTATAGTCAACCATTATAAAGGTATACGAGGATGGTAAGAAACTCATATCTTAATATGATATTCTAATATTTGCTTAGTTCTTGCTGTGTTATATGTATGTGGCAGTATTTGAGTTGTGCCTCAATTTCACATGCTATATTCTTCCAGTATATAAGTTGAAAGAATACTCCCTCTGGAGACATACTATTTTTATACCTAAGGAAAAAAAAAGTCAGCTGTTAGACAGAAACAATTAGATAGAAATCTTCCCCTAGAAATAGTCTTTCACCACTTCTGGTTCATTTTTGTAAGCTGAATTAGGTCACATGACCCATCTTGACATTGCAGAGTAGAGGTAAATCATACCTACAGGGAGCTGATGCAGCACATAGAGTAATACGCTAAGATATGCATCAGTTAAGATAAAGATAAAAAGATAGCTATAATAACAGTCAATCATACTTACCTTCACATGGCTCTGCAGGAAGGAAGCTATTATGTACTTTTGTTTCTGAAACCACTGAAATCTTCAAATGATGTCTTTTATGCTTGGATGTCACAGGAATTAGAGAAAATTTTGATACTGAGACAGCATAAAATCTCAGAGAAAGCTGGAGTAATCATTTCAATACTAAATTTTTCTCCTAGGAAAAGAAACCATTTTATAGACAATATTTTATTCTTTCTTACTATGTATCTCTTTTTATCCAGAAATGGATTTTGTTAATATATGTGTCTATCCACCAGAATAATTGCCTTCATTTTTGTGCATCTGATGCAGATAGCATAGTCAATTAGATGTAAATGGGAGTTCATCTGTAGCACTTTTTAAAAAGGCAAAATTGTGGACAGGGAGCCAATATACTTATTTTTCCACCATCACCTTCCTCATTCTCCTTCTTCCTTGCTAGGAAACACACTCAATCAATACAAAGGCTGAGATATTTGGCTCTTGACCTTGATAATGGAAGCCGATTGTTATGGATGCCAGAAATGGCTGTTAATATGACATGCAACAGCACTAAGGGTCCTGCAGATCTTAATACTGTACTTCCTTAGTGATGTGATAGGAACGTCAGCCTTACTGGACTTAGTATTGTTTCCCACTTCATTTCTACCACCTGATCAAAATTATAATACATAGTAACAGAATGAAAAAGTAATGTTACCTTAAGAAAGTCTTTTAGTGCTCTGGGAATGTGGCTTCATGGTACAGTCGTTTCCTAGCATGCATGAAAGTCTGGGTTCAATTCCTCAGTACCAAATGAACAAAAAAATGAAACACTGGAAGTGGTGATGTGGCTCAAGTGGTAGAGTGCTAGCCTTGAGCAAAAAAAAAGAAAAGCTCACCAACAGTTTCCTGGCCCTGAGTTCAAGGTGCAGGCCTGCCAAAAATCATTTAGTTAGTAAATACAAAATAAAGAACCCATACTTGGAATACATAATTACTACTTCCATACTGTAACTGACAAGAGTCCTTAATTCATGTACTTTAACTATACTAAAATTTTATGTTGAAAAAATATTTAGTTAATAGGTCACAGCAATTATTGCCAGGATTGTGCTTTGATATCAGGTGAAGATTAATCCTGTAATTTCAAAGATTCCAGGATTTTGAGTGGTCCCTGCTATTCACAATGAGAAGGATAGTATAAGTGAGATTTGGAAATCTTTTTGATACTGCATAGCACCAAAAAGGCAGAGGATAATTAATATTAGCTTTATAATGAACTTCATTTAGTTTTTATGGGTTCAAAACAGAAATCTTGTTTCCGTTGATGTCAGTTTGCTTTCTTACTATCTCAGTTCAAAGCCAACCCAGGCAGGAGAGTCTGTCAAATTCTTATCTGTAATTAAGCACCAAAAAAGCCACAAGTGGAATTTTGGCTCAAACAGTTGAGTACTACCTTTGGGGGCAGTTCGACAGGGAATTCATTATTATTCAGGGACATGGTCCAGCCTTTGAATTCAAGCCCCAGAACCAGCACAAACTAAACAAACACACAAGCAAAAAAAAAAAAAACACGTATTTCTTTGGGACCATCCTTAATGCAATGGTTTGAGAAGAGGATCCTTTTGCTGATCATACTCACTGGATCCTGCTTTTTGCAATCCTTATTGCAAAAGGAAAACTCAGGACAAGAATAAAGGAATTGATAACTGAGTCCTGCAACAAGAGAATCATCTCAGGAATGAAATATCCATGCAGAAGACACTTTAAAACCTCTATGTCTTTGTTTCTTTGAAGTAGAACACTTTTATAACAGTTATTTCCTTTTTTCTTATTCTGGCCTTCAAATGGCATATTGTTTCCTTTTGTAATACTCTTAACTACAAGTATACAGACAAGTTTTATATAAGTAAAGAAAACACTGGAACAAGTCCGGGACAGAGTTTCCTTCAAGCCTTGCATTCTTTTGTTGTACATTAAAAAATACGGCAGAAATTACTTTGAACTTTGTCATTCCTCTATGTTCAATTCCTCTCTTGTGATCAGTTTCCACTTGCGGTAATAGTTCTGTCCACTAACTTCCAGTAACAATCTATTGTGCTGTTCCAGGTAAAATGGATGTTTTTGGCTTCATTGAAATAGCACAAAGACATCATTGGACATGAGGTAACACGTGTTTCAGAGGCAACTTAATAAAGACAAAATATGGAATTAAATGGCTTATAAAAACATTATGTACATATGGCTATATAAGATGATGTTAAGTGAAATGAACCCCAAGAGAGGGACACAACTTGTTTCTTTCTTGATTTCTTGTTTTTAATTTATGTAAAATGTACTAGGTAATTTTTGTTTCTCTTCTATGTTCCTCCCCCTTGTTATAACCCCTGTTTTCATTGGATATGATGTCGGTGCCGTGCATCTTGCATATACATTTTTCTAATGTGGGGAGGGGAAGGGATATAACAAAATAATGAAGCAAGAATACAGTATGACCCATTGTAACAATGAGATGAACAAGACACTATGTAGAAAATGAACTTTACACTTGGGGAAGATAGTGGGGAAATGGGAAGATGGGTAGGGAAGGAATGGCAGGGTTTTCTCATGAAGTTCGGATTAACAGAAACTTCTTGCTTGTTTTTCCAAAGTGATAAGTGATTTATAAGATACCTCACATTTCAGAAGGAAAATGTTACTGGCTTTAGATCAATTTTGTTCACCAAGCACTGCCAAAATGAATTTCAGTAAAGCCAGGGGCAAAGAAACATTATACAAAACACTTTATTATGACACACAACCAGGCCTCTAGATTAACCTTTAAGGGAAAATAAGGAAAGAATGAAAATCACAAGATCAGAAGACTGGGTTCAAAACCTGCCCAGGAAGAAAACCTTCCTCTCTGTAACCAGCAGACAGAAAACATCAGCTCTGTGCCTGCAGCCCAGTTTGCAACCCTTTGTCCCCTGAAGCTCCAGACACCCAAGACACCTTGCACTCAAAATAATATCAAATATCTCCTGTTTGGGAGATTATATTTGAAAGATGTATGAAAAATATTTCACTGACGTCTAGAAAAGGCAGAGTGAACTAGGAAATACGTTCTCCCTCACTAAAGGGTAAAAACCTACCCTTGTTTTTTGGGTAGGTTAATGGGCTAGAAGCCCATTTTCTAACTTATCTACTTAACCATCTTTCCTCACATCTTGTCAGAGTGAACAGTGAGTGTTTTGGATGTGAGTGATGTGTATGTGTATGTAGATTGTAATCATAATGATGAAAAGCTGGGCACTGGTGGCTCACCCCTGTAATCTTAGCTACTCATAAGACTGAGATCTGAGGATCGCAGTTCAAAGCCAGCTTGTGTAAAGAAGTCCATGAGACTCCTATCTCCACAATTAACCACGAAAGAGCAGAAAGTTGAGCCTGTGCTAGCTTTGCATAAAATAGGTAAGGGATAGTATCCAAGGCCCAAATTCAAGCCCCAGCACTTGCTCACACTCACTGAAAGTGACTCTGGTAACACTACAGGATATGAAAGTGTTCGGGAGGGATGCATATGGACAGGATGATTTCTGCATTTACCTAACTTTAGTCTCAAGCATTCTGTACAGGGTAGCCCTGTCTGTGAAAAGTTTTAGTTGAAATCTTTCTTCAAGATCAACACATGCATCCTCATTCCCCTCTCCACATATAAATAACATGTGTGTGTGTGTGTGTGTGTGTGTGTGTGTGTGTGTGTGATGTGTTTTTCTTTCTTGCTATTATTTCTATAGCATATTTATAAGATATTTCTTTGTTGCTTTGTATGTCCTTTCCCCACAGAATAACAACTGTTTTCCCTGTATTTGATGTTGGTATCATTTATGGAGGAGAAGGCAAAAAACAAATTGTTTAAACAGGGATACTGACGAACCCTTTCGAACAATGAGATGTACACAATGTTATGTTGAAAAATAAACTTTACAACTTTGGTGCATGGGGTAGGGTCCAGATTGGGGGGGGATATGGGAAGGGATGGTAAGGGGAAACAAAGGAGGAAGCAACAATGCTTGATAAGAATACAAGTTGTTATGTCAAAAACGAACTTTACAACTTTGGTGGGGGTGTGAGGATTGAGGGATGGGGAGACGATGGGAAGGGATTGTAAAGGGAAACAAAGGAGGAGGCTACAATGCTTGATAAGAAATGTACTCATTATCTTGTCCATGTAATTGTAACCCCTCTGTACAGTATTTTCACAATAAAAAGAGACCAAAAAATGCACTCGTTACCTTGCCCATGTAATTGTAACCCCTCTGTAGGGTATTTTCACACACAAAAAAATTCAATTAGGCACTGTTGCCTAAGTCCTATAATCTTAATGACTTAGAAGGCTGAGATCTGGAGAATGGTAATTCAAAGCCACCCCAGGCAGAAATGTCTCCAATTCCATCTTTAACAAAGAAAGTGAAGATCTTGAGCTGTGGTTCATGTGGGAGAGTGCCAGCTAAGCAATCAATGTAAGTATGACACCCTGATTTCAAACACCAGTACAGGCAAAACAAAAACAAAATGAAGCAACCCCCCAGCCTATAAAAATCAAAATAGTGCGCTGGGAACGTGGCTCAGTGGTAATATGCTTGTCAGCATGCCTGAGGCCCTGGGTTCGATTACTCAGCTCCACATAAGGAGAAAAATCCTGAAGTGGCGCTTTTGCTCAAGTGGTAGACCACTAGTGTTGAGCTAAATAGTTCAGGCACAACGCCCAGAGTTCAGTATTCATGACCAACAAAAAAATGAAAAAAAAAATGAAAAAATAAAATAAAATAGTAAAGTTGCCCAATACTAAAATAATGGTCATTAAATAGTGGCTTGAAAATTTAAAAAACAAAACATTCTGCATAAATCCATAAATAAAAACCTTCCATAAAATATTTTAAATGACCTGTTAAACAGACATGTTTTTCTTTTTTGTTTTTTCGGTTGGACATGGGGCTTGAACTCTGGGCCTGAGAGCTGTCCATGAGGTCTTCAGCCCAAGCCTAACATTCTACCACTTGAGCCACCAAATGACTTCCGGTTATCTGGTGATTAGATGGAAATGAGTATCTCATGGACTTTCCTGCTGGCTTTAAATCGCGATCCTCATATCTCAGCCTCCTGAGTAACTAGAATAATATGTGTGAGTCACCAGCACCTGGTCCGACATATTTTGAATAAGGAAAAATGAATTTCTACCTATAGAATCTGTCATTGGGATAAAATATTGGGAGAAGTTGATTTATGTCCAGACAGGGCAGCATATCAATTCTGAATCATATATAATGATAGAGATGAGATTTAGAGTGATGAAAAAGAAGAATACATCCAAAAATATTGGACAGGGCTGACAAATCAGAGTAAGGAATCAGGGTATGGGGTAAGGACTATATAGAATCTACTTGTTTGGAAAAATGAGAAGTGTTACCAGGCCTAGCAAATCAAGGTTACCATACCAAGGAGATATTGGAAAATTGTCCCTTAACTATTTCACTAATGCCAATTTTATACCACTAGTCTCTTCAACATTGTATCAGAGAAACTGAACCATGTTCAGGAACTTACTACTTTGATATGGTACTTAACATTTGGATCACCAAGTGCCAATTGTAAGTATAATTGTACAAAGAATAACTTTACTAATGGAAAATTTTAATTACATATGGTATAGAGTCACGATCCTAAAGGTACAAAGTTAAAAACAATCTGAGCCAGGTGCCACTGGCTCATGCCCATAATCCTAGCTATTCAGGAGGGTGATATCTGAGGATGACATTTCAAAGCCAGCCCAGGCAGCAAAGTCCATGGGATTCTTATCTCCAATAAATCAATCAGGAAACCACATGTGGAACTGTAGCTCAATTAGTAAAGTATTAGCCTTGAGCTGAAGAGCTGAGGGACAGTGACCAAGCCCAGATTTCAAGCCCCATGACCAATACCACCACCACCCAACCCCAAATAGCAAACTGTTGATTTGAAGGGAGAAGAATAACTTGGACAGCCATTTGGTGATACAGAAGCATTTGATAAGCCTAAAATATATCTATAAAGCTTTACTCATTAAAGCTATGGGTCCAAAACCCACCATTTACAATCGAGGGTCAGAGATGCCTGCAAACCATGTCTTTTTGCCATTTCAATTTCCCCACTTCAACACAGAGCCAGAGTTGTGTATCTAAGAGGCACAGAACTTGGTAGGAAAGCACAAGGCTGGATTCCAACCCAGGGATCAACAACAAAAAACCTATTTTTTCATTTAGGTTATGGATAAATATTTTATACTATCTTTTTGTATTTTGTGATATGTTTATTCATTCATTTCAATAGTCAATAGCACCAGATAGTTAGTGTAAATATATAAAAGTGCGATTTTAACCAATAACAGTTTTTCCTCTTGAACTGGAATTCATTATGGAAAAGTAGTGATGGCCTGTTCTATGAGAAACCTGAGACCTTGTACCCCAGATTTACTGACTGTAAGACAATAATAACTGCACATAATTCTTTTCCTATCTAAGAAAAACAAAAGCCAGGAATGAGCTCTGTGTAAGAAAGTGAGACTTGGCAGTTCCTGCTGAAGTGGTCATTCCCAAGGCTACCATTTATAAGAAACAGTGGTTTTGTTAGATGGGGTTGTAGATATCACACAGCTGACACTATTTTCATGAAGAGATTGTGTACCCACTATCCTTATTGCACCTTTTCCTATGTTCTTATTCTTCCCAGTTTTTTTTAACAGAACGTGACTATTTACACTTTAATCATCCACTAGATCTTCTTTAACACTCTAAGAGTATTTGTTTTGAGGAAATAAAGCTTTAAGGAAAATTAATGTGACTTCCAAAAGCACAAAAGGCATGAGCTAAGTTAAGAAATTGGGAAATCAGAGAGGTGAGATGGAGAAGTTTGAGTAAGGACATAGGTTAGTTTCCTAGTCATGACAAAATCCTAAGATTTAGTGAATCGACAATTGATTCTGTGCATACTCCTAGAAATGAGGCGACAGAGTAACAACGGTTTCTAGGCTGTTTTTTTTTCTCTCCTGGTCTGACATCCCATACTCTGTGGGTACTGAGTTCTTCTTTATGCTCTCTTCAATCCCCTCAACTGACTCCTGATTTATAGGTATGCACAAGGTAGGTTCTTTTCTTCTTTTGGACCTTTGGCTTAGGTTTCTATTCTGTGATTCAATAAATTTTTGCCTACAAATAAAAATCACAAGAAACAGTTATCTAAATATGGCATTCTTGGTTAAGCATCCTAGATGGTAATCTCCAATCTCTTAGGACATAAAAATATGTCCTCTTTGTTTTGACAACCTTTTGCCTTCTTCTCTAATCATTTTTAAAAATTGAACTCAAGAATTGGTATCTGTCTGTTATTTTTCCCTTCAAAGTTAGTGCTTTACCACATGAGTCACAGCTCCTCTTCTAAATTATTTGGTGGTTAAGAGGAGATAATTGAACCATGATTCTCAGCCTTCTCAGTAGCTAGGATTACCCAAAGAATTTTTATTCAAAGTTATCATAGTGTCCATACCCTTGAAGACATAATATACATCCTAAGAACAAGAACATTCTCAACATCATCACAGCACTACCACTGAAGTCCGGGATTTTTAAAAACCTACTGTCCATATTTCCCTCAAACTACAGTATCACATACTGCATCTAGCTATTAGGCTGGCTGTTTGCCTAGAACTGCATGCAACAGTTCCTGCTGTCCTTTTCCTATGACTTGAAACGTGAAGACGAGAAGTTACTCTGTTTAGTCTTTCTCAGTATGAATCTTCTAGATGTTTTGCCTTATTTCTGTTTATCTATTTTTAATTTGAAGTGAAAGTGGGCTCATGTCACAGAAACATAAGAAGTAGTATGTACTTTTTATTTCTCATTTTTGCTTGGTTTACTTTAATCATTTCATTAAGAGAGCTGTTATACAGCTATGAGGGGGTAGCAGTTAGAGGGGAATACTAAATTGACAGGGTAAATTTAGTCAAAGTACTTTTCATGCACATATGAAAAATAAGCCAGTTGTTGGTGGCCCAAGCCTGTAATCTTAGCTACTCAGGAGGCTGAAATCAGAGGATCATGGTTCAAAGCCAGCCTGGGCAATAAAGTTGATGAGACATTTATCACCAATTAACCACCAGAAAACTGGATGTGGCACTGTGACTCAAGTTATAGAGCACTGACCTTGAGTTGAAGAGTCCAGGGACAATGCCCAGACCCAGAGCTCAATCCTCATGACTGACAAAAACAAGAATGAAGCTGGGAAAAATGGCTGACAATTGTAATCCTAGTTAACTAGGAGACTGAAATTTGAGGATCATATTTCAAGGCCAATTCGAGCAGGAAAATTCCATGAGAGTCTTACCTGCAACACACTATCAAGAAAAAGAAAGCTGAGCTTACATATCAGCCTTGAGCAAAAGAAGCATAGGTATAGTATCCAGGCCCTGAGTTTAAAACCGAGAACCTGCACAGAAAAAAAACTAAATAAAATCTATTAAAATTGCTTTAAGAAGGGAGTGTGAGAGATTTGAGTACATTTTGTGTCTTTATGAAAATATCACTGTATTTGCCAGTAAAAACTCAGAAGATGTTGTTGTAGTTTACCCCTGAAAAAGTATTCCTCACTATATTCTGAAGTATTCAGTGTGTCCTGATGTTTCTCCTCTAATAATTATTAATGAGAAGGCTGGCAATGTAGGCTCATATTTAGAATCCTAGCTACTCAGAAGGCTGAGATCTGAGACTTTCTGTTTTGAAGCTAGCCTGGGAATGAAAATCCATCAGACACTTATCTCCAATCAACTATTCAAGTATAGCCAGAAGTTGTGCTGTGGCTCCATTTGTAGAGCACTAGCCTTGAGCAAAAGGAGCTCAGGGTCAATGCGTGAGCCTTCAGTTCAAGCACCAGGATTGGCATACACACTAATAAGTCTTATGAGTTGTAACTATGGACTTGTACATTTTCCCCATTAATTCAATTTCAGGTAGCACTACGTACTTTGGGATGTTTGAGTGCACTGGGAAACACAACATTTCTATTATATTATATGGAAAGTCATCTACACTAAATTCCCTCATTCAATTTATATTGATCAGTTAATTGTCAGTATAGACTTATGGATTCCTACCTAAATTAATTTTTATTTTTATTACCTTATTTGCTCTTTAAAGTTCCTATCCTTTGACTATTTTTAAATTACGTTAGTAAACTATAACAATGGTATAAGATATATCTACTTTTGAATAGTCTGATGAATTTATACAGATCTCAGCCACCACAAACAAAATATAAAGTATTTCCTTGCCCCCTGAAAGGTCTCTTGTGTCTTTCTTTAGTAAAATTCGCCTCCATTCTGAGCACCAGGCTGTATAATTGATTGGCCATCATTACAGTTAATTTCGTCTTTTCTTGAATTTCATCTAAACAAAATTATACAGTAATATGATTTTTGTTGTGACTGGCTTCTTTTGTTCCACTTATTTTTCTCAGATTTAAAATTTTTATTGTGTTTATTATTTACTCTTTCATGTTTCATGCTTAACTATAGTATTTTTCCTTTTATATAATTTTTGGCTCTATGCATGCAAACAAGTGCCATGCATGTGGGCAAAAACACACACACGCAAACTATATATGTATAGAACATATTAATATACTAATATAATATATTTTATATATTATGTGATATATAATGTATTATATATTATATACTATAGTGTATACAGTATGAACTATATACAATACATATGTATATTTATATATACATGTTATTTAATATATATTATATATACTGTACAATATATCACACACTATATTATATTATGTACACTATATCATATTATGATATGCTTCATATCATATAATATAATGTATATTATATAATTATGTATTACATAGAATATATATTACATGTAACATAACATAGAAACTATATAATATATGTAATGTATAATATATAATTTATATAGTATAGTATGTATACATTTTATATTATGTTTTATATATTGTATGTAGTTTATATGATATATTATATATAGTTTATGTAAAATATAAAGTATATATTATACATAAAATATATAATATAGTATGATATATCATATATGTTATATAGTATGTAATGATATATAATGTATAGTACATAGTATATTTATAGTATACACTATATAACACATATATAGTATACACCATATGATATATATCATATAATACATACTATATAAAATATATACTATACACTATATTATAAAACATATAATATGTATAATCCATATACTATTTATAATATATAACATAATATAAATAATATGCATATAATAATATGTAATATACTTACATATACATACATATACAAGAGTCTTACAATTTCTTTTACTGGTGGCTCCCCCCTGTAACCATAGCTACTCAGGAGGCTAAGATGTGAGCAATTGTAGTTCAAAGCCAGCCTGGGTAGGAAAGTCCATGAGATTCTGATTTCCAAAATACGACTAGAAAATTGGAAGTGAAGCTGTGCCTCAAAGAGATACAGTACTTGCATTGGGAAAAAATGTTTAGCAACAGTGCCAAGGCCCAGATTTCAAGCCCAACAATCGGTGGAGGGGGGCAAAAGTCTCACAGTCTTTCCTTCCTAGGCTAGTTTCAAACTACACTCCTCTGTTCTCAGTCTCCTGCGTAATTAGTATTACAAGACTGAGCCACTAACTCTGGATTCTGGTAGTTTTTATATAATCTAAGTATTTCCTATTATTTATGGCTGTAGTCATGTTAGCTATCAGTGTTTTGCATTCAGAAATGAATTTTTCCTATACCTTATTTTCTATACCTAATAGTCCCAGATCCATCAGTAGCAGCAGCCACTTCCAGCTGGCTTATGTGTCCTTACTTCTGCTTGGCTCTTTGATGATGTCTTTCCTTTCTGGCTTAACAAAAAATCCCTAATCTTTTCATTTGCAAAATGCCCTGGACCTTTTCAGTGATTAATGATACTTAGCGACAAGACAAAATTCTGTGTGAATGGCAGTGTTTTCCTACAGCTCTGCTTCCCTTTCCAGGGCCCGTCGTGAACATTTCTGATCTGGCTCTGCTCAACTCAACTAATAAGGACAAGAGAAAATGTACTAGGCACACATATTAGGGGCTCCATGTTATGAGTGCCCTTGAGGAGGCCTGGTATGATCTTGCCTGAACATCAGCCATTTGTACATGCACAGGTCATCTATTCCTAAATAGAAGCAGTCTGGATCAAATGGGGATCCTGCTACATGGAGCATTCGGTTTTGATGTCCTTAAATGGTTTCACAGAGACTATTTATGGAGAGTATTCCACACCTGCATCCAGAAAGCTCAATGACAATGTCTGGTTATTCTGCTATTCTCAGAGGGCTAAATGCTTTTGAAAACAACTCTGGACCTTTATTTTCTCATGTTACATTGTTGGGTGCTAAGTGTCAGACATCACAATTTCCTGTACACAATAATGTGCTACATCATGAGCAGGCCTTCCCATAGCAGGACTGGGTAATAAACCTTAATTTTTTTTTAACCAAGGCTGTCAATCTATCACTTGAGCTACCCCTCCACTTCCAGCTTTTTAGTGGATTTATGGAGACAAAACTGGGAAGGAAGGGCTGGGAAGGTTGCTCAGTGGTCGAGCGCTTGCCTTGCATGCCTGAGGCCCTGGGTTCGATTCCTTAGCACCACATAAGCAGAAAAAAAGCTGGAAGTGGTGCTGTGGCTCAAGTGGTAGAGTGCTAGCCTTGAGCTGAAGAGCTGAGGGACAGAACCCAGGCCCAGAGTTCAGGCCTCACAACCGGACCCCCAAAAAAACTGGGAAGGAAGGAAGTAAAAGGGGTGATGGAGGATGTGAGACTTTGATACATTGTATCCTCCACTGGAAAGGCCACAATTTCCCTCTTGTACAACTAATGTGTGCTGTTTAATCGAAAGACAACTAGAGGTGTAATTACCCAACCATATTTTCTTGTTTTTGAGTTCCTAGAAAAATGACCATGTCCTTTCCTTTGCTCTGTTTCAGCATGCTTTTCATTTTTGGGTGCTAATATTGGGCTTAAACTCAGAGCATATTATTGCTCACTCTCTAATGCTTGAGAAACAGCTCTACTTCTGTCTTTTTGCTAGTTAGCTGGAAGATACAGTCTCTCCAATTTTCCTACCCAGACTAACTCTGAACCCCAATACTCAGATTTCAGCATCCTGAGAGGCAAGGATTACGAATGTGTGCCACTCAGATCTCTGATATCTCCCAATAATAAGGGTTATCTTCTAACAACAAGGGTTTCCCAGAATTTAGCCTTCTTCATGACTTCCAGCTTTGTGCAAAGAGCTCAATTAAAATTCAACGCCAAGTCACACATTCTTCATAAATGTTACTTCCCAATCTGCTAAGAAAAATCTGTCTCTGACATCTGCAACTTCTACATGGAAGCCCTGGTTTGGCATGTCATTTTTTACATTTGAAAATGTGGAGCTTTCTGATTTACCAATTTGTTATTAAAAATTGTTTCTGTGCCAAGCATGATTGTGCATACTTGTCATCACAGCATATAGAAAGCTAAATTCATGAAGATCTAGAGTTTGACACCAGCCTAAGGGAGAGAGTGAGAGACTCTTGTATAAAAAAAAATCTATTAACAAATTTGTAACTCCCCAACCCAAACAATAATTTTTAAAGTCAACCAGCATTTCTGTGTTGAAGTTAATGCAAGTGCTTTGTGTCAGTTTATGTAGTTCATGCCTAGAATCCTAGCTACTCAGGAGACTAAGATATGAGGATCAATATTTCAAGCCAACTGAGTCAGAAAGGCCCATCAGACTCTTATCTCCAATTAATCATGAAAGCAAGAATGACAGCCTTCTGTGAAAAAGCCAAGTGAGAGTATTAGGTTATAAATTTAAACTTTTCTAATGGCACAAAAAGTAAAATAAGAGAAAATAAAAATCAAGGAAACTGTTCACATGAATCCTGTTGACCTAATTCATAGAAAATCAGTATGAGGGCTAGGAATATGGCTTAATGGTAGAGTGCATGAAGCCCTAGGTTTCATTCCTCAGTAATACATAAATAGAAAAAGCTAAGATATGTATTCAAATGTTTTTTTCCTTTCATGTGATTGTTTCTAACACATTTATAAGATTATTTCTCTGTTGCTATGTATATCCCTCCCCCAGAGTATAACCCCTGCTTTCACTGTATCTGATGTCAGTATAATTTGTGGAGAGGAAGGGGAAAAACAAATTATTTAAATAGGGATACAGGTGGACCCATTGCAAAATGAGATTTACAAGTCGTTATGTCGAAAACGAACTTTAAAACTTTGGTGCGGGGGGGGCAGGGAGGATTGGGTAGTGGGGGTGGGGGGGGAGAATGGAAAGGGATGGGAAGGGGAAACAACTGAGGAGGCTACAATGATTGATAAGAAATGTACTCATTATCTTGCCCATGTAATCGTAACCACTATGATCTGTATTTTCACAATAAAAAAAAATAAAAAAAATAAAAAAGGAAAAAAAAGAAAGAAAGAGCTGGAAACCAAGCTGGGGCTCAAGTGATAGAGTGGTAGCCTTTAGCAAACTAAACTCAGGGACAGTGTCCAGGCCTTGAGTTCAAGCCCCTACCTTGGCAAAAAGAAAAAGAAAAAAGAAAATCAGAATAAAATGTGTAAAAATATTTTATCACTACATTTCTTTTTTATTAGTATATAAAAAAGAAACAAAGTTTATATATCCATGTGATTTGGAGCATCTGTACCTAGTAGTGGTGTGTAAACCTATACAATGTTATCACCATATTGAAATGTTATCACCATATTGAAATGTTATCACCATATTGAAAGACTCGTTGATATCTCCTTGTAAATGAAAAACGTTCTCTGCACCCACATTGAATAGCCGTGAAGTACCATATTTATCCTCTTAGCTTTAGCATTCATCAGATTTTTATTGAAATTCCAGCTCTGGCATCCATTTTATTTTATTTATTGTCAAGGTGATTTACATAAGGACTATACTTTTTACAACCAGTCTTTTTGTCTAAATATAAAATCCAGACTTAATCCAAATCTTAAGGGTTTGGAAGAAGCAAAGTGTCTTCTAGAGTTCAGATCTGATGACATCAAAGGAGGGCCGAAGGAAGACAGAATTTGATGTCTCCTTAGTTTTTAGGTTTGAAAGTATAGGTAGGAACCCTCAAGGTTGAGGATAGGTTAAGGACAAAAAAGTACCCGTGCCTTTGCATCAAATGAAGGAGAATGTTCTCTTACATTAGTACTCAGAAAAGCAAAACTACATATTATCTTATGTATATATTTAGGTTAATATCTGAAAATTTTGGAGAAAATAATGTTGTTTATAGCATTTATTACTAGTAAAGGATGAGATTATAAGAGAAATGTGTTTTGTGTGTTTATGTGTGTGTGTGTGTGTGTGTGTGTGTGTGTGTATTTGTGTATATGTGCATGCATGCACTTTTGCCATAAGTTCAAAATGGAGTTTGAAATAGACCTCTTAGTAATTTTGTTGTTTTTGCTCAAGGTAATTAATCTACCCCTTGAATCACATCTCTACACCTGTATTTTGGTTGGTTAATCAGATAAAATTGTGTCAGATTTTTCTAGCCATCTAGCTTTAAATGAGAGTCTACAGATTTCAGCCTCCCTTGCAGCTATTATTAAAAACATGAGCCACTTGTGACTAGCAATTATATTCTATGTTAACCATTTTGGCATGCTTGAATTTTAAAGTAAAACAAATGTTATTTTTAAATAATAATGCTTAAAAGAATTAAAAGGCAAATCTCAGAATGGCAAGTGTCTGAACACAGGATGAAATACAGTTTTTAGATTGTGCACAAAAACAACTGCATTTTTGGAACATGAGGCCATCAGGCTCAACAACAACATTATATATACCAATTGCCATATTATCATAAAAGGAAGTGTAGTTATGGTTAAAAAATAATTTTAGCCTGGCACTGGTGGCTCAAGGGTATAATGCAAGCTACTAAGGAGACTGAGATCTGAAGATCATGGTTCAAAGCCTGCACCAGCAAGAAAGTTCATGAGACTTTTTATATAAGACCTGGGCTTGAATTCTGGGTTGGGCTCTGTCCCTCAGCTCCTCAGCTCTGGCTTTTTCTGCTTATGAGGTGCTGAGGAATTCAACTCAGGACATCATGAATGCAAGGCAAACGCTCTACCACTGAGCCAACTTCCCATAACTGTATAAGACTCTTATCTCCAATTAACCATTAGAAAACCAGAAGTGACGCTGTGGCTCAAGTGGTAGAGCACTCGCCTTGAGCTGAAAAGTACAAGGACAACATCCAGGCCCAGAGTTCAATCCCCATGAGAAAATAATAATGATAATAACAATAACAACAACAACAACAACAATAATAATTTTTATGATATTATTAATGTGTTGTATTTAAAGACTACCATTTCATAAGATGAATTTTCTTTTTACAACAAATCATCAAAGAAACAACTGCCTAATAAATAAGTGAGCTAAACACTTAAAGAGAAATTTCTCTGAAGAGGAAATACAAATGGACAATAGACCCATGAAGAAATGTCCAACGTCTCTAGCCATAAAAGAAATACAAATCAAAACAACATTGAGATACCACCTCACTCCAGTTATAATGGTTATAATAAAGAATCTAATAACACAGATTCTGAAGGGGACGTGTCCAGAAGGGAACCCTACTGCATTGTTGGTGGGAATGTAAACTAGATCAACCACTTTGGAAAGCAGTATGGAGTTTCCTCAAAAGACTCCATATAGAGCTCCCCTATGACTAGCAATCCCACTTTTGGGCATTTACCCAAATGTTAACAAACAAGACCACACTAAAGCTACCAGCACATCCATGTTTATTGCAGCATTATTTACCATAGCTAAGATCTGGAACCAACCCAGATGCCCCTCAGCAGATGAATGGATCAAGAAAATGTGGAATATATACACAATGGAATTCTATGCCCATCAGAAAGAATGGCATTTCCCCATTTGTTAGGAAATTGAAAGACTTGGAAAAAATTATATTAAGTGGAGTAAGCCAGGCCCAAAAAACATAGGTCCCATGGTTTCCCTTATTTGCAATAACTAATATATATCTGAGACAAGCATAAAAGGTCAGATAAAATGATGTTAAGCGAAATGACCCCAAGATAAGGACACAAGTAATTTTTTTCTTGCTTGCTATTGTTTCTGACATTTATACGGTAATATGTTGTTGCTTTGTATGTTCCTCCCCCACGGTATAACCCCTGTTATCACTTTGATATTGGTGTAATTTGTGAAGGGGAAGGGATAAAACAAATTGTTGAAATAAGGATACAGGTTGACCCATTGCAACAATAAGATGTACAAGACGGTATATTGAAAAGCAAATTTTACAATTTAGGCAGAGTGGGGAGGAGTGTAGTTGTAGAGATGGGAAGAAAGGGATGGTGGGGTAAAACAAAGGAGGAGGCAACAATGCTTAATAAGAAATGTATTCATTACCTTGCTCATGTAACTGTAACCCCTCTGTACAGTATTTTCATAATAAAAAAGTTATTTAAAAATAAATAAATTTAATAAACATGAGCATCTTCATTGCCAAGAGGCCAGTTTGTTCTAAATTTTAGTCATGTTAACTTTGTAAAATTATATAATTTCTATAATAAATGGTAAAATATGCCGACTTATCTTGACAGCATAAATTTCAAGGTCCTTAACAATTACTAGACATTTCTTTCTTGCTATTTTACAGAATCGCCTCTTTGCTAATATTTTATCATTCCCCAAGACTGTGAGTACCTTTCCTTACTGGTTTCTTTAGCTTACATCATACATGCCAAACTTATTCAAATATCATTTATTTATATGAAGAACTTGCAAATACCTATTTCCAGTCAAAACTCCTGGTATATATTCTGATCCTTAACTGCCATTAAAAGTTTGTTAAATGGGACTTATTTCCTTATATTATGATATTAGTATTCAAGTAAACAGAAAAATAAAGTAATATGATACATAAATACAACATGATTGCTATAGTGATATTAACCTTTAATTAATACAGAGTTGATCATTTTAATGAATAATATATTCCAGTGCTGAATGTAAAGGAAATTAACTTTTCTGTGTGCCTCTTGAACTCAGGATCTTGCTTCTCATTCTACCTTTGCCCTCAAGGCTGGTTTTCTACTACTCTCATCCTAGCTCCCCTTTCCAATTCATGTAGGGGGTTAACTAGAGGTAAGAGTCTCACAGACATTCAGGGCTGGGCTGGATTAGAAACGTGATGCTCAAACTCAGCCTATGAGGCAGCCAGTATTATAGGCAGGAACCATTAATGCCTGGTTTCTATGAGAGTGAAAGGTACTGATTTGAAGCCCAGTACCCAAAAACAAAAACAAAAAGGTGGCATATAAGTATACTGAGAGAATATTAAATTAAACATAATTATATGTGGGTTACTGGGTGAAGGAAATCAGAGAATTATAATCACTATTACCTTTGTGAATTTTTAAAATCAGAAATGAGGGTTGAAGGCATGGTTCAGTTGGTAGAACATAAACAGTGAGCTAAAGCATTAGATTCTGAATTTGAGTACAAGTCTTGGACGTTAAATAAACAAATAAAGAAAATAAAGAAGAAATTGGTTTTTTTTTTGTTCTTTGGGGGGGCAGGAGTCCGGTCGTGGGGCCTGAACTCTGGGCCTGGACGCTGTCCTTCAGCTCTTCAGCTCAAGGGTAGCGCTCTACCACTTGAGCCACAGCGTCACTTCCGGCTTTTTTCTTTTTTCTTATGTGGTGGTGAGGAATTGAACCCAGGACCTTAAGCATGCAAGGCAAGCGCTGTACCACTGAGCCACCTTCCCAGCCCAGAAGAAATTGTTTCTTAGGAGTACAATGACTACAGGAAACTCCTATAAGATTTTATGGTTCAATGTAACTGCTGCTGATGAAAAACTGAAAAAGCTCAGGAAGACTGTGAATTTTAGAATTAAGCTATGACCACACAGACAGCAGATCTTAGCATTTGTAACTATATAGCACGTGATGTGGGTTACATTAATGACATAAAAACTGTTGTACACATTAATACTCTTCATAAAAAAGATCTTGTTTCACGAACTTTATCTCTGGAAAGTTGATTCATTTTTTTCCAAAAGCTACTAAATATATACAGTCTTTCAACAACTCCAAAAGATTGTACTTTATACTTAAATTTAGCATATTATGTATTGTTTTGTCGATTTGGAAGAATCACAATAACTTTCATTTTTTTATTTTACTATTTATTGTGGGGAGGTGTATTTTCACAAAAAACGATGGGAAAACCCTTAACAGATCACATTATTTAAATACAACTGGGCAACAGTGGTTCATTCCTATAATCCTAAATAGGCTAAGATCTGAAAATTCTAGATAAAAAGACTGAGAAGGAAGGAACATTATTTCCCTTAGCTCTAACTCATAACCAACAAAGCTGAAAGTAAAACTATGGCAAGTGGTAGAACACTAGCATAAAGTAAAACCAAAGCAAAACCAACATAAAGAGGACTGGCAGACACAAGAAAATCTAAGTGACAGAAATTCAGTTCTTAGTGTTTCTGGGCATCACCTCAACTTCCTAATGGGATGTGCATATGGGAATTTAAAATATTTTTTATTTTTAAAAATTGATTATAATTTTAATCACAATGAAGAATTGTCATATGGTCAAACAATTACTAAATATGGGAATAAGGCTAGCTCACTGTATGTTGTCATGAGCAGAAACTTTGTGGTTGGATTTGAAAACCCTATAATAGTTTCTATTTTACATGACATCATTTTGGTTCAAGTTAAAGTACTTGGCATAATAGGAACCTTTATTGTTAAAATAGGAAATCTCATCATAAATCACTGCAGTTGAGGTCTGATTCCTATTGTGTTTAAATTATTCATGTCACTCAATGATAAAGTCCCGTAAGATAACACCTTAATTCACTCACAGCTTTTCAACAAATCTTTAGTCTGCCTAGCATGGTGGATATCACATGCTGAAATGTAGCTTGCAAAATGGCAACAGGGGAAGTGGAGAGACTTCAGACCACAGCAACTCACTTTAGTTGAATTGGTGTCCATGATGAGAATGTTGATGTCAAAGGTTTCACCACTAAGCTTTCAAAAGTTATGCTGTAGGACAATCCCTTCGCCTCCACAGCTGTATAAAATGAAGCAAGTTCTGTCTCCTCCTACTCCTATAGCAGAAAGAATGCTTATAAGTTTTCAACAACTTAAGGATTTGTTTTTAGAATATGACTATCAGACTAGGAGAATAAAAGAATAAAAATCTGAAGTAATCCAATACACTGGAACAAATTATTCTTTCCATCCTATACACAGTTGGAGGGAGATTAAAAGTGATATTCTTAATTCTATGATAATTTCTATGACAGAAAACTATTACTTTAAGCATTTTTCTGAGACATCAAAGCTGGAATCTGAAACAAAATTGTTCCTAAAACATAACTTGAGATTTCTCACCCGTACTCCACCTCCCCTGAAATTAATTATTTTGTTCATTCAGATTTATAAGCAGATATATAAAGACAAATACTTTTAAAGTCATAGCATATTTGATATAGCCTTTTGTTTTCAATTTTGTTTGTTATTTTAGGAAAAGAGTCTAGGATTTTAGACAGCTTCGGTATTAAGTCAGATAAATCATATATAACATATTAGATCATAGCCTAATCATCACAGCTTTTGGAAAGCTTTGCTTTCTTTCTTTTTTTTTTTTTTTTTTTTATTTTTTGGGTCCGGTCGTGGGGCTTGAACTCTGGGCCTGGGCGCTGTCCCTCAGCTCTTCAGCTCAAGGCTAGCACTCTACCACTTGAGCCACAGCGCTACTTCCGGCTTTTTTCTTTTTGCTTATGTGGTGCTGAGGAATCGAACCCAGGGCCTCAGGCATGCAAGGCAAGCGCTCTACCACTGAGCCACCTTCCCAGCCCATGCTTTGCTTTATTTCTTGACATTAATATACTTTCCTTCAAGGTCTCTGTCTAGCATTCTCTTCTTTTTTTCTGGACCTGGGGTCTGCTTTTATTGAAAGTTAATGCTCCACCACTTGAATCACAGTGCCCCTTCCAGATTTGTCTGTGATTAATTGGAGATAAGAGTCACATGGATTACCGTTGTCATCCATTGGTGCCAAGGCATTCTCAGAAGTGGGACTGTGGCTCTAAGTAGTAGAGTACTAGCTTTGAGCAAAAAAGCTCAGGGACAGCATCCAGACCCTGAGTTCTATCCCTGTATCCAGCAAAAACGAAAGAACAGAAAAAAAGAGGTAGAATCTTTAAGAGATGATCATGAAGGAGAATGCTGCCCTCATATAGAGATGACTTCATTTAAAAAAAGAAAGAAAGAAAATGATCCGGTTGCAAAATCATTACCATCTTAGCCTCTCAGTCTCTCATTCATGCTCTTTTTCCTTTCTACCTTCCTTCCTGGTGTGACACAGCGAAAAGACCTCAGTCATATATGTGAACACCAGGCTCTTTAAATCTCTAGAACCATGAGCCAAATAAAATGTCATTGCTCATAAATTAACCAATCTATGGACATTCCCTTTATTTAAAAGTATCTTTTTTCATTTTATTTTATTTTTTTTGTGAACATACTGTACAGAGGGGTTACAATTACATGGGCAGGATAATGCTTACATTTCTTATCAAGCATTGCAGCCTCCTCCTTTGTTTAACCTTCACATCCCTTCCCAGCCTCCCCCCACCACCGCCCCTCCAAATATTCTAAGACTTTCTAAAATAGTTATTTCAATTTTCATAAAAAATCTAAAATTTTAGCAAACCAAACTTTAATTTTCTCGCTTATATAAAACAAAGCAGCATTCTAAATTGGGCACCAGAAATCCATGCCTGTGATCCTTATTACTCAGAAAGCTGAAATCTGAGGATAGTAGTTTAAAACTAGCCTGGGCAGGAAACTCCATCCTGAGACTTATCTCCAAATAACCAGCAAAAACGCCAGAAGTGGAACTGTAGATCAAGTGGTAGAGTTACAGGGCTGGTTGGGAAAAAATTTTGGAGCCCGCTGAGGTCAAGTTCCGTTAAGGACACACAAACAATTAAAATGAATATTCTACCCTTTGGGGATTAAAATATATGAAACTGCAAGATTTGCTATGACTTAAGTATAAGATTTCGTTTTTTGTTGGTTGTAGGACTTGAACTCTGGGCCTAGGTATTGTCCTTCAGCTCTTCAGCCCAAAACTAATGCTCTACCATGTAAGCCACAATACCACTTCCAGGCATCTTGTGGTAAACTAGACATAAGGGTCTAATGGACTTTACTGCCCAAGCTGGCTTTGAGGAATGATCCTCAAATTTCACCCTCCTGAGTAGCTAGGACTAGAGACATGAGCCACCAGTGCCTAGCAGCTATAAAATTTCTAAAGCAAGTATTTCACTCATACATACAGTAATTCTTCTATTGATGGAAAAAACTATAACTAAGTTGTGATGACTTAATAAACTAGCCCTCTACTAAGAAAAGAACTATAGCTGTTTAAGATGTTTCATTATAATAAATACCATAATTATACTGGAAATAAGAAGAACATAGAATTTTCTACCTAGGCTGGTTTTAAACCATGACCCATGATGCTCAGATCTTAGCTTCCAGAGTTGCTAGGATTATAGGCAGGATCCTTATATATAGGATTATGGTGCTCTGTTTGACTTATTTCTTTGGTATGTAGAATACATTATGTGGAAAAAGGAACTTTACATCTTTGATGGTGGGTGGGTGAGGTGGGAAAGGATGGGAAGAAAAAACAAAGGAGGAGGCAAAAATGCTTGATAAGAAATATATTCATTACCTTGCCCCTGTAATTGTAACCCCTCCGTATGGTATTTTCACAATTAAAAAAAAAGAAATAACAAAGACAAGTTTTATGTTGGCTAGAAGAGAAAAAGGAACCAAATGTATTAATCAAAGGCCAGGACACTAACAAGAAACATGTGTATAATGAAAAATATCTGTCCGATCAGTGGTTAGGGAAGCCTACAGGTAAATAGTTCCTCTTAGAGGCTCCATTTATCACTTGCTAATACTACTTCAATGTATCTCTGGGTACACAGCATATCACAAGTGCAGTCACTGACTTAGAACTTTTCTAACTCCTTCTAATTTAAATGCATTAGAATTAAAGTGAAAGAAACACCCTACATATTTATTAAAGAATGTTGCATAGCCTTACTAAATGAAATGGGAGGCACTGGTGGACCCCAGGCTAATGTGTACACAGTCTTCTTATGGTACACCCTGGAAATCTGTGGACGTCTTTGGAGTGGAAGCTGGTGCAGAACAGAGGAAGATTTAAATCTTAAAAAAAGAATAGTGAAAAATAGACAATGTTTTAAGAAAATGACTTTACTACAAACTCAGTTATTCATAGAAAAAAGTCATTTCAGATCCTTCTTCAGTTGATTGAAAAAAGTACTTAATATATGAGGTAAGACAAATATAGAGAAACTAGCCCTAAATATATCTGACCTAGAAAACATAGTCAGTTCTCATCCATCTGGCCAATGTGGGATTGTTTGTTTTGTTTTGTATTGTTTTGTTTTTATCAGTTATGGGGCTTGGATTCTGGGCCTGGAAGCTGTCCCTCAGCTTTTAAGTTTAAGGCTAGTACTCTAGCATTTGAACCACAGCACCACTTCTGGTTTTCTTAGTGGTCAGTTGGAGATAATAGTCTCACAAACTTCCTTGCCTGGGCTGGATTTGAATCGCCATCCTCAGATCTCAGCCTCCTGAGTAGCTAGGATTACAGGTGTGAGCCACTGGTGTCTGGCTTATCTGTCCTTTGAAGCAGCTTATTTCAAAATTGTCAAGTATTCTAATACTACTGTAGCATTCTGAAATATAAATACTCTGACAACTACAAATTTAAGAAGCTACTAATCCTACCAGTCAGGACAGACATTGATAATTATTTCAAGTTATTGCTTACCCATATATCATCACTATTCAAATGTATTCTTAATTTCACAAGATTTGAGTATAGACTGATTTTCCAAATTGACTATTTTTAAGGAAATTTTTCTATTGATGTGTGTCAGTAAACCATGCTTTAGACAAAATCGCTATACTGCATGACTTAAAATACAGAATATGTTGTAGGTATAGTTTTAGAAATCTAAAATCAATGAAATAGCTCTGTCATTTATTTTTATGTACCTCACAAATTGATAGGAATCATTCTAGACAACGAACCAGATTTTCTCCAGCTAAGACATAGGCTTTGATGCCTTTAAATAAAGCAATATCATTTTCCCATTTACATACCTTTATTATGTTAGTCATGAAAATTCACCTTATTATCTGTTAGTAATAGAATTTCTTACCAATTTTGTGATGATACAGAAATATTCAAATCTATACAGTTTTAAGTTGTTTGCCTCTGTGTAATGGATCCCACACTTGTCTTTTTTAAATTAAAAGAAGATATAGAAATCATTTGGATATAGGTTCTTCTTGAAAACTTAAAAAAATGTAAGTTGGATGCTAACGTCTCATTCCTGTAATCACAAGCTTATAATAACGTAGCTCCAATGCAGCCCAAGAAGGAAAGCCAGTGATATTCTTATTTTTAATTAACCACCAAAAAGACAAAAGTGAAGCTGTAGCTGAAGTGACAGAGCACTAAACTTGAGCACAAAAGATCAGAGATAGAGTCCAAGATGAAAGTTTAAGCCCTTGGAAAGCTAACCCCTCACAAAAAACAAAATCATACACAGGGCTGGGATTCAATATAGCATCTTACCATACATGATTTTTGATCCCTAAAACAAGGTAAGGGAGGGATTGGGGATGGGATTGGTGGAGGGAAGAGAGAAGGAGGGAGAAAAGGAGAGAAAGATAACTCCATATAGAAAAGAGGGTAGCTCTGCATAATAAATTATGTTCAGTAGGGGCAGGGTTAGGCAACATTTTCTGTAAAGGAACAGAGCAAGTAAGTACGTCCAGGCTTTGGGAGCCACATGATATGCTGTAAGTATTCCATTCTGCTGTAGTATTGTTACAGAGGACACAGATAGAATGAATGCATTAAAACTTTACTAACATTCACTGAAATTTGAATTCTATTTTTATTTGAAATATGGCTAGAGTAGCAGAGTGAATTTTTAATTTTATATACTTTTGCTTACTTTAATATTGTCACATACAGCTTTGTGGCTGGCTACTCAACCGAGTAGAACATGTCTGGCCTCTGATGAAGATTCTAAACCACCTCAAAGTCATCCATGAATAGGAGCCATGGAAGTCACTCAGCTTTTCGGTAGTCACAATAAGAAAAACTAAAATAAGAAAATAAATAAAGCCTACAATAAAAACAAACACAAAGGGAGCTTTAATCAAAATTCAGCATAATGTATCTTGTACTTAAACCTTAATCTTTAGAGTTCAGCATTCTGAGTAGCTAGGATTACAGATATGAACCTCTAGCATGTCATTGTTAGTTTTCTGAAATACTAAGACAGCGTTGTATCTTATATTGGAATCATCTGCTTTCCTGCACTCAGCAGTCATTTGGACCTAAGGACTACTTTAAAGGATGAGGTAATAATTCTAGGCCTACTTTGTAATTGCTAGGAAATACAGGAAGTAGAGAAGTCAGCTAGAACTCACCATAAGAAAATAAATGAGAAAGCTGGGTCCAGGTGGCTCACACATATCATCCTAGCTATTCCTGAGCCTGAGATCTGAGGATTGAAGTTCAAAGGCAACCCAGGTAGGAAAGCTCATGAGATTCTTATGTCCAATTAACCACCAGAAAACCATAAGTGTGTTCTGGATCATGTAGTAGAGCACTTGACTTGAGCTAAAGAACTCAGGGACATCACCAAGAGTTCAAGTACTATGACTGACAAAAAATTAAAAAAAAAGAAAACAAATCAGTGCCAAGAGCCAGTGGCTCACAGTTGTAATTCTAGCTAGTCAGAAGTCTGAGATCTGAGGATAAAGGTTCAATACCAGCCTGGGATAGAAAATCTATGAGATTTTTATTTCCAATTAAGCACTGAAAACCATTAGTGCAATGTAACTCAAAGTGTTAGAGCACTAGCCTTCAGTACAAAAGCTCAGAAACAGGATCCAGGACATGAGTACAAGCCCCACAACCAACAAAAAAGAAATAAAAATGAGATTCCACCTTAACGAAATGGCTAGGCAAGTAAAATATAAAGAATAGCTTATAAAAATCTACTTTAAAATATTTCGACTGAAAGGGCAGTATCATGAAAAAGAAATACCGGGGTGGTATGTTATTTTATTTATTTATTTATTCATTCATTCATTCATTTATTTTGGGGAGAGCATGGGGCTTGAAATCTGGCTTGGGCCCTGTCCCTCAGCTATTCTGCTCAAGGCCAGTGCTATACCACTTGACTGAGACTGCCACTTAGATTTTCTGGTGGTTTATTGGAGATAAAAGTCTCTCCAGCTTTCCTGCCTGGGCTGGCTTTGAATCAAGATCCTCAAATCTCAGCATCCTGAGTAGCTAGGATTATAGGTATTTTAGAGTGCTAAAAACAAAAGAGACATAACAACATGAAATGAAACCTAATGAAAAATTAATTTGAAAAATAGGAAGAATAATAGCCGTGTATCAAACTAGGATATGTGTATCTGTACTTGATAAGTAACAATATTATGAAAATATCATTAATTTTCTTAAGTATAATTAAAGTATAATGGTTGATAATGGAAGAATGTTCTTAAATTTTAACTTTGTTTCATACGCTTCTGTGTGTTTATATACTAACATAGAGATAAAAAATGTAAGAAAAATATCAAAACGTTTAAAAGATTGAATCCACTTTTTTGTTTTTTGTTTTGTTTTGTTTTTTACCAGTACTGGGTCTTGAATTCTGATCCTCTTGCTCCTGCTTGGTTTTGTCACTCAAGGCTAACACTTTATTATCACTCTGCTTCAAGGTTTTTATGCTTAGCTTGAGATAAGACTCTCACTCTTTCCAGGTCTGGCTTTGAATCTTAATCTTCAGATCTCAGCATTCTGACCAGTGACAATTACAAGCATAAGTGACAAAATGCCTGGCCTAATTATGACTATTAAGGACCAAGTATCAAGTACCACGTGAAAGACTGAGCTCACTATGATCAGAATGGATGAAGGTCTATCCCCTGCCTACAAATTCCCAGAATTTCCTCTTTGGGTTAGCTTTGAACACAGACTCCTGAGTAGCTAGGATAACAGATTTGAGCCACCAGTACCTAACTTAATATATGACTTTCAAATTCATAAAGGCATGATAGTTTTTGAAAGAAAATGAGTTCATTTTGGTGGTATGCAAATGCCAAATTACTACCACATTAAAAATAACGTAATTTATTGTTATTATTAAGGTGTTGTAATAGGCGTGTTACCATTTCACAATTCAGGTAATGCATACATGCCTCTGTTTTCCCCTAAAACCCAGTGAAAAAAATTATTAAAAATAAATTTCTGAGCAAGGCAGCAGTGGGTAAGGCCTGTGATACTACCTAGAAAGAAGGCTGAGATCTCATGATATACGTTTAAAGCCAGTCCCAGAAGACAACTCAGTGACACCATTATATACACTTAATTATTAAAAAATAGGAATTTTACATCTGTCTTAAGTAGTAGAGCACAAAAAGTCCAGGTACAGCACCCAGACCATGAGTTCAAGTCCCAAGTCTGGTTAAATAAATAGATAGATAAATAAATATCTCTGGCCAAGTACCTGTAATCCTAGCTACTCAGGAGACTAAGACCTGAGCATAGAGGTTCAAAGCCATCCTGGGCCAGAACATTGGTTAATAATCCTTATCTCCAATTATCCACAAAAACCTGGAATTGGAGTGGTTGCTCAAGTAGTAAATGCTTACCACTGTAACCTCAGTTCAAGTCCTAGGATTGGCACCAAAATAAGTAAATTTATTTAATTTGAGTTTTGAATCTTAGCATGGTAGATTTTTTTTGAATGTCTTTCAGATACTAATGATATGCATATAGGTTTATGAACTCAAAATTGAATTCACACTGATATTTTCATCAGTCATTGGGGTAATAAGTTAGCATCACCAAGTTCTTACTTGTTGAAGTAGGTGTCATACAATCCAACTTTTCCATCATCAGTTCAAAAAGCCAAACAAGCTTTTTTGTCTGGGTACCAGCACCTAGAATGGAGTTTCTGGGCTGGGAAGGTAGATCAGTGGAAGTGTGCTTGCCTTGCATGCATGAAGCCCTGGGTTTGATTCCTCAGCACCACATAAGCAGAAAGCTGGAAGTGGCACTATAGCTCAAGTAGCAGCGCTCTAGCCTTGAGCTGAAGAGCTGAGTGACAGAACTCAGGCCCAGAGTGCAAGCCCCATGACCGACAAAGAAAATTGAGTTTCCCATACAAACTTCTATATGGAACTAAGAAAATATGAACAAACTAAACAAACCAATAACATACAAGTAATCAGAAGTCTTCCAACAAGGAAAAATCCAAGCCCAGGTGAATTCATCACTCAATTCTATAAGACTTTTTTGTTTGCCAGTCTTGGGGCTAGAACTCAGGGCCTGGAACCTGTCCCTGAGCTGTTTTTACTCAAGGCTAGTGTTATTGCTATATCACTTGAGCAACCATGCCACTTATGGCCTTTTCTGTGTATGTGGCATTGAGGAATTGAAAACAAGACTTCATGTATATTAGGCAAGCACTCTACCACTAAGCCATCTTCCAAGCCCACTATAAGACTTTTAAAGATGAAGTAATACCAATCCTTCTCAAGCTTTTCTGTGAAATAAAAGCAATAGGGAGCAATCCTAAACTCATTCTACAAATCCTATATTGCACTCATCCCAAAACAAGGTAAGGATCCAACAAAATAACAGAGAATAACAGATCAATTTCTCTGATGAACATAGATGCAAAACTCCTCACTAAAATATTAGCCAACAGAATCCATAAACAAATACAAAAATAACACAATATGATCAATTAGGATTCATTCCACAGATGCAAAGTTGATTTAATATATGCAAATCAAAAATTCACATCAAAAGAGCCAATGTCAAGAACCACATACTCATCTCAATACATGCAGAACAAGCCCTCGACAAAAGACTACACACATTGACTTTAAAAGCTCTGGAGAAACTAGGAATAGAAGGAACATTCCTTAAAACAACAAGAGTCATAGACAACAGGCCATCCTAAATGGGGAAAAACTAAAACTATTTCCCCTAAAATCAGGAACAAGGAAAAGATACCTCCTCACTCTGCTCCTGTTCAATCTAGACTGGAATTATTAGCTAGACCAATAAGGCAAGAAAAGGACATTAAAGGGAGCCAGAAAGAAAGCAAAAATTTTAACTAATTGCATTTGCAGATGACATTTTCTTATACCTGAGGACCCAAAAGCTCAACTCCCAAATTCCTACAGCTAAGCAATCGTTTTGCCAAAGTATCAGAATGCAAAATCAACCCTAAAATTCAGTAGCCTTGGCGGGGCACCAGTGGCTCACACCTATAATTCTAGCTACTCAGCAGGCTGAGATCTGAGGATTGAGGTTCAAAGCTAGCCCAGGCAGGAAAGTTCATTAGTCTCCAAATAACCACCAGAAAACTGGAAGTGGTCCTGTGACTCACCGTGAGCTAAAAAGATGAGGACAGCACCCAGGCCCAAAGATCAAGCCCCACGACCAAAAACAACAAGAAAAATCAGTAACAACAAAAATCCATGGGCAAATAATCTACAAGCAGAAGGGAAATCATGAAAACAACACCATTTGCAATAGCCTCAAAGAAAAAAAATAGTAATTAACTTAACCAAAGATGTAAAAATTGCAAAAATCTAAAGAAAGAAATCAAAGAGGTTATCAGAATATGAAAAGACCTTCCATGTTCATGGATAGATAGCATATTGTGAAAATGGCCATAATGCAAAAAATGATATAAAATTCAAGGCAATCTGCATCAAAATTTCAATGATGTTCTTTACTCAGATAAATGAAAGAATCCAAAAGTTCATATGGAGCAAAACGTACCAAGAACAGACAAAACAATTCTAGGCAAAATAAGCAATGCAGGCAGTACCACTATACCAGACTTCAAGTTCTACTAAAGAGCCATAATAACCAAAACAGCTTGGTATTGGTACAAAAAAATCTGAAGACCAATGGAAAAGATATTATATTAAGTGAAGTAAGCCAAGCCCAAAGAAACATAGGTCTCATGGTTTACCTCATTTGCAATAACAAGTATACATCAGGGACAAGCAGAAAAGTTCAAAAGCTATGTACATATGACACAATCAGATGATGTTAAGTGAAATAAATCCCAAGATAGGGACACAAGTGGTTTTTTCACTTTCTATTGTTTCTAACGTGTTTACAATATACCATGTGATTTTTTTGATTCATTCTATGTTCCTCCCCCATGGTATAACCCATTTTCACTGTATTTGATGTCGGTACCTTGCATCTTTTTATATGCTTCTCTAATTTGGGGAGGGAAAGGGAAAAAAAACAAAATGATTAAATAGAGATACAGGTTGAACCATTGTAAAAATGAGATGCAAATGACACTTTGTGGAAAAACGAGCTTAACAATTTAGGCAGGGGAGAGGAGTGTAGTTGTGGAGGTGGGAGGGAAGGTATGGCAGGGGAAAAACAAAGGAGTAGATAACAATGCTTGGGAGGAAATGTAGTCATTACCTAGCTTATGTAACTGCAACTCCTTTGTACATTATTTTTACAAAGAATAAACGCATTAAAAAAGATGAAAAGACCCAGAAATAAAACCACATACTTAATCATCTGATATTGGACAAAGGAGTAAAAGATGTACAGTGGATAAAACATAGCCTTGCAGGGTGCCTGTGGCTCATGCCTTTAATTCTAGCAACTCAGAAGGCTGAGATCTGAGTATCGTTGTTCAAAGCCAGCAGGGCGATGGAAGTCCATGAGACACTTGTCTCCAATAAACCATAAGCAAATGGGAAGTGGAACTGTTTCTCAAGAGCTAGCCTGGTGATTAAATGCTGAGGGCCAGTTCCAAGGCCCAGAGTTCAAGCCCCAGCAAACACACACACACACACACACACACACACACACACACACACACACACACACACACATACACACACACACACACACACACACACACACACACACACACACACACACACACACACATCATAGCCTCTTCAAATATTAGTATTGGGAAAACTGGACAGCCATAGGCAGAAAACTAGAAGTGGATCTCAGCTTGCACTAACATCAACTCAAAATGGATTAACTACCTTAAATTCCGCCAAACTATTGTAAGACAGAATAGGGGTGACATTAGAATTTATAGTTACAGGAAGGAACTTCCTGAATAGAATCTCAGGGACACAACAGATAGAAGAGACACCCAACAAATGTGAGTACATCAAAGGAAAATATTCTGCACAGGCTAGGGTCACAGCCACTAAACTAAAGACAGCAAACAAATTCGGAAAAGATATTTACCTGCAATACATCAGAAAAAAGGATAATATTCGATGTATACATGGATCTCAGGAAACTACCCCTCCCAAATCTAATAAACCAATCACTAAGTGGGCAGAGGAGCTAAGGAGAGGCTTCTCAGAAGAAGAGATAAGAATGGCAACGAAACATATCAGGAAAGGTTCAACAACCCTGGCCATAAAGAAAATGTGAATTAAATCAATCCTGAGATACCATCTTACCCAAATATTCGGAATTGGACAACAAATGCTGGTAGGGAAGTGGAGAAAAAGGAATCCGACTGCACTGCTGGTGGGAATGCACACTAATACAACCACTCTGGAAAGCAGTCAGGAAGTTGCTAAAAAATCGAAATACAGACGTTCCCTAAAACCCTTCCTACAACCATACCACTTCTAGGCATCTACCCTTACCATAATGAACCAGAAAATGGCAAAGACATTTGCACAACCACGTTCCTTGCTGCTCAATTCACAGTGACAAGATATGTACACATCCAGTTGCCCCACAATATATAAATGAATCTAATAATTATGCTATCTATATACAATGAAATATTATAGAAAGGATAAAATAATTTCACTTGCAGGGAAATGGATAGCTAAAATAAATCATGTTGAGAAAGTTCAGCCATGATCAAAGAGACAAATGGCATATTTTCTCCCTGATATGTGAAATTTTGATTTAAAACACAGTGTGATATGACAAACTGTACAGTATTTTAGGCATTATATACTGTAAAAACAGAAGAGGACAGCCTTTGGCGAAAATCACCAAGTTGTAATACCCAAGCACCTTTTCTTATGTATATAAAACAATATATGTAATATATATATGTATATATATTGAATTGAATTGCAAAGATTAAAACAAAGGAACTTTTCTTAATTTCTTTTTTCATTCTCTAATGACTCAGTATTCTTGACCCAATATACAGTATATATGCGTGCAAATCTGAGGGAAGATGGGTGAAGGACACAGAATCAGTGGAAAGTGGGTTAAAATTGAATCAGCAGAGCCCACTTATACATCTCATTGTTACAATGGGTCCACCTGTATCCCTATTTAAACGAATTGTTTTTGCCCTTCCTGTACACAAATTATACCAATATCAAACACAGTGAAACCAGGGGTTATACTGGAGGGAGGGACATACAAAATAACAAAGAAATCAACTTATAGATATGTTAGAAACAATTGTATGAAAGAAAACATATTTGAATACTTATCTTGGGGTTCATTTCACCTAACATCAACTTATCTGAAATTTTCTGCTTGACTCTGACATATATGAGATATCGCATATACAGGAAACCATGGGACCTACGTTTCTTTGGGCTTGGCTTACATCACCTAATATAATTTATTCCAAGTCTTTCCATTTCCAAACAAATGGGGCAATGTCATTCTCTCTGATGGAGGCATAGAATTCCATTATGTATATACCACATTTTCTTGATCCATTCATCTATTGAGGGGCATCTGTGTTGGTTCTATGTCTTAGCTATGGGAAATAATGCTGCAATAAACATACTTGTGCTGGTAGCATTAGTGTGGTCTTGTTTGTGACCATTTGGGTAAATGCCCAAAAGTGGGATTGCTGGGTCATTGGGCAGTTCTATGTGCAGTCATTTGATGAACCTCCATACTACTTTCCAAAGTGGTTGAACAAGTTTACACTCCCACCAACAATGCAGTAAGGTTCCCTTCTGTCACATCCCTCCAGCATCTGTTGTTATTAGAGTTCTTGACTGTAGCCACTGGGGTGAGGTGGTATCTTAATGTTGTTTTTATTTGCATTTCTTTTATGGCTAGAGGTTGAACATTTCTTCATGTGTCTATTGTCCACCCTTATTTTATCTTCAGAGAAGTTTTTCTTTAAGTCTTTAGCCCACTTATTTATTGGGCCGTTGTTTCTTTGAGGATTTGTTGTTGGGGGATTTAAGTTTTTGAGTTCTAAGTGTATTGTAGATTTGAGACCTTTGTCGGTTGTATGACTAGTGAAGATCTTCTCCCATTCTGTGGGCTTAATATTGATGTTGCTAGCTATGTTCTTTGCCATTAAGAAGCTCTGCAATTTCATGAAGTCCCAATTGTCCATGCTTTCTTTGATTTTTTGTGTTTCTGAGTCTCTATAAAAAAGTTTTGTGTGCCAAAGAGATCTATGGTTTCTCCTATTCCATCCTGTAATGTTTTTGGAGTGTCTGCTTTGACTCCGAGTTCATTGACCCATTTGGAGGTGATTCTGGTGCAGGGTGATACATAAAGATCTAGCTTTAGTTTTCTACAAATGATTAACCAATTTTGCCAGAACCATTTACTGAAAAGGCTGTCTTTCTTCTATTCTATTTTTTAGCTCCCTTATCGAGGATTAGATGTCTATATGTCTGTACGTTCATTTCTGGGTTTTCAATTCTATTTCATTGGTCCTGTGTTCTGTTCTTGTGCTAGTCCCAAGCTGTTTTGATTACTATGTCTTTGTAGTAGAGTTTGAAATTTGGTATTGATATTCCTCCAGCACTGTTCTTTTTCTTTAAGATCATTTTTGGTATTTGGTGTCTTTTATTGTTCCATATGAATTTTTGGAGTGCCTCTTCTATTTCCTTGAAGAATAGGTTGTATATTGATAGGTATCGCATTGGATTTGTAGATACCCTTGGGAAGTATTGCCATTTTCATGATATTGATCGTACCAATCCATAAGTATGGGAGTTTGTGCAACTTTCTAAATTGTGTTATGAATTCATTTTTCAGGTTTTAAAAGTTTTTATCACCGAGGTCCTTCACATCTATGTTTAATTCCTAGGAATTTTATTATTGTGGGGCTATTATGAATAGAGTTGCTTTCCAGATTTCAGCCACGCTTTTTTCAGTGTTGGCCTACAGAAAAGGCATTGATTTTTGAGGGTTAATTTTATACCCTGATATTTTGCCCAATTTTTAAATCAGCTTGAGTAATTTTGGAATGGATTCGGTGGGATTCTTTAAACACAAAATCATGTCATCTGCAAAGAGGGAGAGTTTTACTTCATCTTTCCCTATTTGGATCACTTTTATATTTGCATCTTTTCTTATTACTGTAGTTAGACATTCTAATACTAGACTGAAAAGATGTGGAGAGAGTGGACATCCTGGTTTAGTTCTTGAAATAAGATGAAAATGGCTTTAGTTTTTCACCATTAAGTATAATGCTGGCTGTAAGTTTGTCATATACAGCCTTTATTGTATTGGGAAATGTTCCATGAATTCCTAATTTTTCCAGAGGCTTCATCTTAAAGGGGTGTTGGATCTTGTCAATTGCTTTCTCTGCATCTATTGAGATAACTATGGGGTTCTTACCCTTGCTCTTGTTGATGTGATGAATTATACTAATTGATTTGCATATATTGAACCAGCGTTACATCCCTGAAATGAATCCTGTTTAATCATGGTGTATGCATTTGGATAAATTTTTGAAGTCGATTGACCAAAATTTTGTTGAGAATTTTTGCTCCAATGTTCATCAAAGAAATGAGTCTATAGTTCCTTTCTTTGATGAGTCCCTGCCTGTTTTTGGCATGAGGATTATGATGTCTTCATAGAAAGAATTCGGTAGTGATCTTTCCTTTCAATTTCATTGAAGAGGGGGAGGAGTATTTGTGTGAGTTCTGCGTTGAAGGCCTTCTAGAATTCTGCTGTAAATCCATCTGGTCCTGGACTTTTCTTAGATGGGAGGTCTCTTATTGCTGCTTCTATTTCAATGAATGTTATGGGCCTTTAACGTTGGTTTAACTCCTCTGGGTTTAGTTTCAACATGTCAATATTTGATAGGAAAAAGTCAATTTCTGCCATGTTCTCAAACTTAGCCTAAAGGTTTGAGAAGTATTCCCTTATATTGTTCTGAATCTCGGTTGTTTCCATGGTAATGTTTCCATTCTCATCTCTGAGTTTATTTGGGTGTGGTCTCTTCTTTTTCTGATAAGATTTGCTAAGGGTCTGTCTAATTTGTTAATTTTTTCAAAGAACCAAATCTTTGTTTTGTTGATTCTTTGTATGGTTTTTTGGATTCTAATAAGTTTAATTCTGATTTACTTTTATTTACTTCTTTCCAACACCTCGATTGTGGTTTACCTTCATGCTCTTTTTCAAAGATGTTCACATGTCTCCTTAAATTGTTCATTTCAGATCTCTCCAATTTTTGGATGTAGGAACTCAGAGCTATAAACTTGCCTCGGAGTACTGCCTTTGCTGTGTCCCAGAGAAGCTGGTAATTTGTGTGTTCATTTTTGTTGAATATCATGAACAATTTCCTTTTTAATCTCTTCCATGACACATTTGTGATTCAAGAGTTTGTTGTTAAGCCTCCATGTGTTACAGGACTTTCTTTGGTGGCTTTTGGTGTTGAGTTCTAATTTTATTCCCTTGTGTTCTGAAAGAATGCAAGGTATAACTTCAATGTTTCTGAATTTGGACGAGTTTGCTTTGTGACATAAAATGTGTTCATTTTTGGAAAATGTTCCATGTAGTGCTGAGAAAAAAGTGAATTCTGGTGCTGCTGGGTGAAATATTTGGTAGTTGTCTGTTAAATCCAGTTGATCTAGGAAGTTGTTTAGATCTGCGGTTTCTCTGTTGATTTTTTGCCGAGTTGATCTATCTAGTGGGGATAGTGGTCTGTTAAAGTCCCCAACAATTAATGTCTTTGGATCTATTTGAGATTTTAGGGAAAGCAGTTTTTGTTGGATAAATTTTGGTGCTCCATTGTTTGGCAAATAGGTATTTGTTATTGTAATATCCTCCTAAACAAGAGATCCCTTAATTCATATGGCGTGACCTTCTTTATCTCGTCTCATTAATTTTAATTTGAAGCTTATTTCATTTGACATTAAGATTACAGCTCCCACTTGTTTATGTGGACCCTTTGCTTGGTAGATTTTGTTCCAGCCTTTCACTTTCAAAGAGTGTTTGTTTTTATGGGCAAGGTGTGATTCATGAAGGCAGCAGAGAGAAGGATCTTGCTTTTTAATCCGACTACACAGTCTATGTCGCTTAATTGGAGAGTTAAGACTGTAAATGTTGAGAGATAGGACTAAGAAGTGTTTGGGAGTTCCTTCTTCGGGGCTGTGGCCACTGGGTTCTTCCTATGGTTCTTGGATTCTCAGTTTGGGTGTGGTTTCTTTGCCTTTATTGTGATCTTGTCTGTTATGTATGTGTAGGACATCTTTAAGTATCTTTTGCACAACCGGTTTGGTGCAAGGTTTTTATTTGACCTTTTGTTATGAAGGAGAGTTTAGCTGGGTACAATATTATTGGTTGATACTTTGTCTTTAGGGCATGGCATGCATCATTCCAGGCTCTTCTTGCTTTAATTTTCTCTGCTGAAAAATATGAGGTTATTCTAATTGTTTTCCCTTCATAGGTGATTGATCTTTTCTCCTTGACAGCTTTAAGGATCTTTTCCTTGGTATAAATTAATCTTGTGAAGATTATAATGTAATGGTGGGAAGTCCTGCTCTCGTCTGGTCTATTTAGGGTTGTAAAAGCTTCTTGTATCTGAATAGGCCTATCTTTTTGCATGTTTGTGAAGTTCTCTGCTAGGATCCTGTTAAACAAATTTCCTAGACCATTAATCTATGTCTCTAGGTGCTCCTCTGCACCTAATATTCTCAGAGTAGGCCTTCTGATGGTGTCTTCCAAATGTTGAATATATCGATCATATTTCTGGATTTGTATTGGATAGTTGTATGTTCTTTCTCTATGATATCTAGGCTGTCTTAATTCCCCGAGATTCGATCTTCTGCATGGTCTAACCTACTGTCAAGACTTTGTATTTTGTTTTTTATTCATTTTCCTTCTAATTGATTGGCTTTGATGGCTTCAAATTCTTGTTTGAGCTTCGTTTTAGATCTTGTATGAACGTCTTTACTTCCTTAAGTTGGTGTTCTGTGCTTATTCTCAAATCATTTAGTTGATTGGTTATGGTTTCCATTTACTCCCATTCCTTCTGGTGGGCTCCATTAAGCATTCTCTTTGTGGTCTCCCTGAATTCTTTCAGCTGTCTGTTTATGGATTTCATGAATGCCTCTATTGTTTTTTGTTTATTCGCATCCCTCTCGTGCAATTCCTGTATTACTCTTTGAATCGATTCCTCAGGTTTACGCCATTCCTGTAGTTCTCTTTGAGTGTTCTCAGCCTGCTCATGCCATTCCTGACATTCTCTTTGTCTGTTCTCAGCCTGCACATGCAATTCCTGTGTTTCTCTGACTGTTCTCAGCCTGCTCATACAATTCCTGTATTTCTCTTTGAGTGTTCTCAACCTGCTCATGCAATTCCTTTATCAATCTTTGAGTAGCTTCCTTATGCTCACGGGATTGCTGTATTGATCTTTGGTTTGCGTCCTCTCTCTACCTATCACTCTCACACTGAGACCTTTGTAGGTTTTCCATATATTCATTCACCCTGTTTACCAGCAATATTTATAGAGCTTTTTGGGAACTCTCTCTGGATTATTCATTATCTGTTCTATCACCTGTTTATCATGAGTGGGAGTTGTTACCCGGACTTGCCATTTTTCTTGTGTTTTTTTGGCTTGTTCTGCTCATTTGGTATGAAAGTAACACCAATTTTGTGCTAGAACACTATTTCAAGGCAATCATCAACTAAAGTCCTGTAGTTGCACAGGCAAAAGGCCACAGATATAATCTAGTTCAACAGATTCAATCTATTCAGCATCAAACAACTATGGATTAATGGGCTAACAACAGCAAGGAAGAATTTGGCAAACCAGAAATTATTAGGTTTAGGGGAAAATGTGAGGAAAAATAGGATGAGAAGGATGTGGAGAGGTAAAAGGAGAGATAATTTAACCAAGTCTTAATTCAAAGAGGGAAATGGATTGGACAGAATAATACGAGAGAGAAAAAAACAGGAAAAATGGAGACACAAATGTTTAAGTTTTAAAAATGAATCTTAAAAATTATCAAACTTTAAAGGTGATGTTGAGAAAAGAAAGGGATAGGATGAGAGGAGGGGAGGGATAGAAAGGAGACCTGAAAAACTAAAAAATAAAAATTCTTAAAAAATTATATAGGTATAAATAGATAATAGTGCTATCACAGTTTGAATTGAGTAATAAATTTCTTGATTCAGTGTGTGTGCAATGGGGGATAAGGACTAATATTCAACAACGGATATAAATCTGAGGATGAGCAGAACAGAAAATAAGGCATGGAAAAAAGACTGAAATAGAAGAAAAATTGCAAAGAATGAAAAAGAATAAAAAATGTACTAAAAGGTCAGTAGATATTTAAACAAAGCACACACATACATATACACCTAAAATAAAAATTAGGAGAGGAGAAAAAAAGATCAATAGAAAAATTTTTTAAACTAAAAATTTTTAAAAGTACAAAAGAAGAGTTCTTTTTATTTTTTTGAATTACTGAAATGCCCCTCCAAACAAAAAATTAAGAATGCCATTGAATGGAATGTAAATATAAGGCATGGAAAAAAGAAGCTTAAAATTTCTAGGGTAAGCATCAAAAGTGGCAGCTGCTACAAAAGTTGGTTCTTAAAACCAGGACTGGTTTCTCACACCACTAATCTTAGTATAATATAAGCAAATGAAAGTTTTCTTTTTGTGCCACTCCAGGGTCTTGACCTTGTGGCCTGGGCTCTGAGTAATTTTGCTAAAGTATAGCAATTTACTACTTCAGTCATATATCCACTTCTAGTATATTTGATAGTTTAGTGGTGATAAGAACTTCGAAAATTTCATTGAAGATTTGGAGGAGTATTTGTGTGAGCTCTGCTTTGAAGGCCTTGTAGAATTCCGCTGTAAAACCATCTGGTCCTGGACTTTTCTTAGCTGGGAGGTCTCTTATTGCTGTTTCTATTTCAATGCTTGATATGAGACTGGTAAGATGGTTTAACTCATCTTGTTTTAGTTTTGGCATGTCAATATTTACTAGGAAATGGTCCATTTCTGCCAAGTTCTCAAACTTATTAGCATAAAGTTTTGAGAAGTATTTCCTTATAATGTTCTGAATCTTGGTTGTTTCCGTGGTGATGTTTCCATTCTTATCTCTGAGTTTATTTATTTGGTGTGTTCTCTTCTTTTTCTGATAAGATTTGCTAAGGGTCTGTCAATGTTGTTAATTTTTTTGAAGAACCAACTCTTTGTTTTGTTGATTCTTTCTATATTTTTTTGGCTTCTAATTCATTCAATTCTGATTTAATTTTAATTATTAATTTGCATCTACTGGATTGGGGTTTATCTTGTTGCTCTTTTTCAAGGAGGTTCAGATGTCTCATTAAATTGTTGGTTTCAGATCTCTCCAACTTGGTGACGTAGGAGCTCAGAGCTATAAACTTGCCTCTGAGTACTGCCTTTGCTGTGCCCCAGAGGAGCTGGCAATTTGTGTGCACATTTTTGTTGAATAGCATGAACATTTGAATTTCCTTTCTAATCTCTTCCGTGACCCACTCGTGGGTGGCTTTTGGTGTTGAGTTCTAATTTTATTCCCTTGTGGTCTGAGAGAATGCAAGGTATAACTTCAATGTTTCTGAATTTGGACAAGTTTGCTTTGTGGCCTAAAATGTGGTCTATTTTAGAAAATGTTCTTTGTGCTGCTGAGAAAAACGTGTTTTCTGATGCTGTTGGGTGAAATATTCAGTAGATATCTGTTAAATCTATTTGATCTATGCAGTTGTTTTGATCTGTGGTTTTTCTGTTGAGTTTTTGCCGAGTTGATCTATCTAGTGGGGAGTGTGGTGTGTTAAAAATCCAAAACAATTAATGTCTTTGGATCTATGTGGGATTTGAGGGAAAGTAGTGTTTCTTGGATAAATTTGGGTGCTCAGTTGTTTGGCAAATAGATACTTAGAATTGTAATATCCTCCTGAAGGAGAGATACCTTAATTATTATGTAGCAACCTTTTTCATCTCTTTTCACAAATTTTAATTAAAAGTCTATTTTATCTGATATTGGGATTGCAACTCCTGCCTGTTTATGAGGGCCGTTTGCTTCGTAGATTTTGTTCTAGCCTTTAATATTGAAAATGTGTTTGTTTTTACTGGTAAGATGTGACTCCTGAATGCAGAAGATGGAAGGATCTTGTTTTTTAATCCAACTAGACAGTCTTTGTCGCTTAATTGGAGAGTTAAGTCCATTAATAAATAAAAATACTTAAAATATTATATAGGTATAAAGAGGTACTGATATTAAGGAATTTAAGTCGAAGAGGTTTTGATTTGAGTAATAAATTTGTGGATTAAGTGTGTACACAATGTGGGATAAGGTCTAATAATCGACTATGGGTTTATCTGAGGATGCACCGAACAATTAAGTCACATAAAGAAGAACGAAAGAGAAGAAAAGGTCAAAATGAGAAGAAAGAAAGAAACAGGATCCGAAGTTCATTAGAGGTAAAGAAAAAAAAAGAAAGGAAAATGCACACACACATATATTTCTAAAATAAAATTCTAAGAGGAAAAAAAAGTTACTAGAAAAGAATTTTTTTCAAAAAAGGTAAAAATTGAAGATTAAAAAAATTTTTATAGTAAAAATTTTTTTAATAAAAGATACAAAAAAATTTCTTTGATTTTTTTGGGAGGGGTGGGATAAATCCTGTATCTCCCTTGTTACCATAACCAGCTTCTTGTTGGAGTCTCTGGTCCGCTTGTGGTGTTTCTTTTTCCTGTAGCTGGGTGGGTTTCTTAAGTCAGTTTGTTGAACAGGCAGAAAAATGCTCTGCTTTACCCAGGGTTTTGCCATCCTCCTCCCAGGTTAGTTCAATGAGAGACAGATCTGCGTTGAGTATCAAAAATGTGTTAGATGGCTTTTTCCTCAAGTTTGGAGATGTTGTGGTGAGGCTAGGTTCTGGGTAGAGTTGTGGCCTTTCAGCAAACATTAGCTTTTCCCAGGGGTTGGTTTGTGAGAAACTCACAGAGCCCAGCCTGGAGCCATTCTCAGGGTTTCTGTTTACTTAATTTTCAATTGATTGTCGAGGCTGCTAAAGGGAGGGGCAGCCTCTGGCTCTGATTACCCAGTGAAGAAAGCCACTCCTGGGGCTGGTGCCTTACTGGGTGACTTTTCCCTGGGTGGAGCTGAGTCTTGCAGGTCAGTTAGTTTCTTGTGACCTGCTAAATGACTCTAGATTTCTTCCAAGGCCTGATGTGGAGCTAGCAGCTCTGCCGAGCATTGTTGGTATCCAAGATGGACATCTCCGGTACTGGGGGCGGGGAGGGTTGGCCTTCCCTCCTCTGCTCCCTGAGAAGGAGTGAGGATGTCAGGCTTCTACTCACTCCTAGTCTTGGTTCCTGGGTCGTCTCTGGTCTGCAAACTGCAGGATGAAGTTGTCTGCTCCTAGTCAGTTCTTGCTGGTGTTGAGTAGAATCTGCTTGCCTGCCACGTCTGGCTCCTTCATCCTGGATTCTCTGTGATTCAGGTTTGGCGACTGCGGCCGCTGCCCACACTGCTGCTGCCGCAGCGACAGCTGTTTACAAGTGCTCAGAGCTGTCTCCTTGCCTGTATTTTCCCTCTGTGGACTAACTCTCTGTCTTGTGAAGACACTCTTGGTGTGATTCTCTGGCTTAGGACAGTTCACTGGAACTCTAAAACTGCTTTCAACGTGCGAGCTTATTTAACCTCCAGCTTCTCCTCCCCCATCTGCCCGGAACTCTCTGAGTATATTTCTTATCAAGCATTGTAGCCTCATCCTTTGTTTCCCCTTCCTATTCCTTCCCATCCACCCCCCGCCCCCTATCCAATCCTCCCCACCTCCTGCACCAAAGCTGTAAAATTTGTTTTCTACATAATGACTTGTACATCTCATTGTTGCAATCGTTCCCCCTGTATCCCTATTTAAACGATCTGTTTTTCCCCTTCCCCTCCACAAATTATACCGACATCAAACAGAGTGAAAGCTGGGGTTATATTGTGGAGGAGGGACATACAAAGCAACCAAGAAATAATTTTATAAATGTGTTAGAAACAATTGCATGAAAGAAAAAAAAACATTCGAATACATATCTTAGGGTTCATTTCCCTAACATCACCTTATCTGACCTTTTCTGCTTGACTCAGGCATATACTAGATATTGCAAATAAGGGAAAGCATGGGACATATGTTTCTATGGACCTGGCTTACTTCACTTAATGTAATTTTTTCCAAGACATTCCATTTCCTAACAAAAGGTGCAATGTCATTCTTTCTGATGGAGGCATAGAATTCCATTGTGTATATAAACCACATTTTCTCCAGCAATCACACTTTTGGGCATTTACCCAAATGTTTACAAACAAGACCACACTAAAGCTCCCAGAACGACTATGTTTATTGCAGCATTATTTACTATAGCTAAGATATGGCACCAAACCAGATGACCCTCAGTAGATTTTTTTTTTGTAAAAATACCGTACAGAGGGGTTACAATTACATGGGCAAGACAATCTTTCTTATCAAGCATTGTTGACTCCTCCTTTGTTTCCCCTTCCCATACCCTCCTGTCCCCTTACCAGTTCCTCCCCCCCACCAATGTTGTAAAGTTTGTTTTTCGACATAATTACTTGTACATCTCATTGTTGCAATAGGTCCACCTGTATCCTTATTTAAACGATTTGTTTTTTCCTTTGCCCTCCACAAATTATATCACCATCAAATACAGTGAAAGCACGGGTTATACCGTGAGGAAGGGACATAGAAAGCAACATAGAAATCATCTTATAAATATATTTGAAACAATTGAATGAAATAAAAAAAATTGTGAATACTTATTTTGGGGTTCATTTCCCTAACATCAACTTATCTGACCTTTTCTGCTTGACTCAAACATATACTAGTTATTTCAAATAGGGGAAGCCTTATCTGTGTCGTTTTATTTATTTTTATTCGTGTCACTCTTTGGGATCCATGAACCAAGGTTTGACCATGATTCCAGTGGCTTCAAACCACCCTGGAGTTATCAAAGCTGAGGCAGAGTTGCCATAATTTGTGTTCAAGCCCTGTGCTTGACAAAATAAAGATAAATAAATAAATACATTAAAATCGTTTAAAAAAATTATGAGGCTCCTTGGCTTGGAATTGACGCCATTTTTTTTCTGCCAGGCCTGGGATTTGAACTCAGGGTTGGGAAATCTGCAGCATTGTGGGGGAAGGGAAAGCTCACATGCTGGAACACAAGAAAGTCAGGCCTGTTCCCAGGCCCTGAATTCAAGTCCTAGCACTTGAAAAAAATAATATTTGTATACATTTTAAATACATGATTTATATTTACATACACAGGTTTATTGCATATTGCGATTCATGTAATTATTGATGTTATTTTGTGTTTTACTTATTTCTTATGTATTTTAGTGAGTATAATTACACATATAATATTTTTTACATCCTATTACATAGGACATAGATTTGCCAATGTATTATCCATCATTCCTGGGACCCAGGATTTTCACCAATAAGGAAAACAAGTGGGACAATTAGCTTCTTCCATGATTAAGTTTTTGGCAGTTCTGTGATTAGAACTCCGGGCCTACAAAAAACACTTCATAAATGGGTCAATGTTAGCATAACAGTCTGATGCAAGTGAAGATGTCAGGCAAATTTGAGGAGCTGAGATCAAGTCCTAGGAGTGGCCAATATATAAAGAGATAGATGTGTAGATTGCAGTGTGTGTATTTACATATGTATATGCATCTATAAATAAATGTATACCAAGACAGAAAGACATTTATGTAGATTCTATTGCATAACTCTCTATATAAAGTGATGTCTATATCTTATTATTATATATGTTATTGCTACCAATTATTGGTCTAAAATTACGCCTCCATTAACTAATCACAGTAAAAGACTTAATAAAGTATTAATTCAATTAGTCAATGACTTATATTTCTTGTGTACAATCTTATACTAGATTGACTAGCTAATTAGTAATTCAGTTAGTTCATGCCAAACATTCTATTAGTCTTCCTATAGATAGGAATAGATAGGAATGAGTTTCCTAGCATCTTCAGCCATGTGTAGGTGGCAGTCTCAAGATCTAACTCACGGCCTAGGTGTCTGGGTTGGGCTCAGGCTTCACTGACAGCCCCAGACTTCAGCCATGAAAGATCATGTACAATTTTCAAGCTGAGTCACTGAGACCCAGGATGGTCACAGTGCAAAGGAAACAAAGGTAAAATGGTCGTGTAAAACACCCTGGTTTTTTCCTCCTCCATTTTTGTTGGTTTGAGAGTTTTTTGCCAGTGCTAGGAGTTGAACTCGGGTCCTAGGATCCCTGGATCATCTGTGGGTGTAAATGTTGAACCCCTGCCTAGGGAAATCATGGTTAAAGACACAATAAAGTGCTTCCTTCAGCAAAATGATCTCAGGTACAATGTCTAGGCTCACAGTTCAAGCCTCAGGAGCGACCGCACAAAAAAAGAGTCATTAAGTCTCTGTGTCTGTGTATGTATGCATGTATTTCTATCGGTGAACATCCAAAGTCACTATGAAGAAAGGCACCCAGCTAGGAAATATGTTTTGAATAGAATGATTTCATAGCACAGAGAGTGCTTTCAAGACAGTGTGTGTTCAGGGGATCCCTTCACTGTTTCCAGTGTAGCCTGAGGGTTTCAGCACACACCAGTCTGATGTAGGAAGTCTGCCTCATTGTTGCAACAGGCAGAAAAAAAGCCTCACTCTGTACAGCTTGTAACAAACAATTGATGTGGGGCAATTAGTGAGGATGAGTGTGGGCAGGCTCTGAAAGCAACGAGAAAAAGACCTCTTCGTACCCTGAGCTCTCTCTCTCTCCAATGTTCTGTTTTGATAGGAAGCCTTCATTTCTGCCCTCTCCCACGTCAGGCCAAGTTCCCTCATTCTGTCTTTTTTAGACTATGTTCCAGTGTTGAAACAAAGTGCTACAATTAATTCAAGAGTCCTTCTGGCAGACAACTAGGGAGCTGAACCTAATAAAAAGATTCCTAATCGGCAAAGGTGCCTCCCTATGTTTCCGAGAGCTTGTTAAATCTAAGCACTTGTGCAAAATCACAATGCTTTCTGTCATTTAGGGCTGTTGAAGCTCATCATGTATTGAAACCTTTGTTCTCTCCGAGTTGGGCCCTGGGTAGGAAGATTTCGGGTTGAACACAGGGCCAGGGTGCTGACCTTGAGCTCAGAGGAGAAGCTCTTTGCTTTACCATTTGGTGTCACTGCTTCATTTCTTGTATCTTTGTGTGTGTGTGTGTGTGTGTGTGTGTGTGTGTGTGTGTGTGTGTGTGTGTGTGTGTGTGTGCATACATCAGCCCTGGAGCTTTTATTCAAGACCTGAGCATTGTACCTGAGTTTCTACTGTACAAGGACAGCACACTACCACTTGAGTCACAGAGCCACTTCATGCTTTTTTTCTAGTGATGTGGTACTGAGGATTCAAACCCAGGGTGTCATACATGCAAACATTCTACCTGTAAGTCCCATCCCCAGCACTCCACTTCAGGTTTCTTGATTTCTTTTCTTGTAAGTTGGAGGGTTGAAGCCTGGGCCTGGTTGCTCTCTCTGAGCTCTTCAGCTCAAGTCTAGCACTGTACCACTTGAGCTACAGCGCCCCTTCAGGCTTTCTGGTGTTTCATTGGAGATAACCATCTCAAGGAATCTTCTGCTGAGGCTGGCTTTGGACCATGATCCTCACCTCTCAGGCTCCTGAGTAGCTAGGATGAGAGGTGCGAATCACTGGTGCCCAGCTTCCACTTTAAGTTTCTAAGTGGTGAATAGGAGATAATAGTCTCATGGGACCTTTTGTTTCTGGGATAGTTTGGAACCCAAATCCTCAGCTTCCTGAGCAGGCAGGATCATAGACTTCAGCTACAAACACCTAAGCAGTGACACTTTGCTGCAAGGGGGTCTTTGGCTCTGTGTGGTAGAGTGCTAGCCATGAGCCAAAGAGGAAAGTCAGCGCCTAGACTTTGAGTTGAAGGTTCATGATGGAGAAAACGAAACGAAACCAGTTGTCAGCAGGAGACAAATCACTAGATTTCAGTACATATATAAATTTGACCCTGCCTTGGGGACATATCTGAGCCTCAACTTTCTCAGATGCACAATCATCTTACTTATGAAGCTCTAAAAAGGATCAGATGAAATAATACACCCCATGAAGGACTCAGCGCATAGCACCCCGTGAAGGACTCAGCACTCAGCACTCCAGGAGAGACTCATCACATAGCTCTATCCCACAAGCTGTCATTAGAATTAGGGTCCCTTCATCAGTATCACCAGTCTTTCAGAAAAATGTCAAAAACCACAAAAGTTCACATCTAATGGTTTAGAGGGCTGGTTAATGGGGGGGGAGGGTAGTCAGTCTCGGGGATTGCACTCATAGGTCCTAAGACCTTTACCTCAATGCTAGAACCCTACCACTTTGAGCCTCATCTCAGAGTCTCGCACACTTCCTGCAAAGGCTGAGTATTCAAACCACCAGTGTCAGATCTCATCCCCGAGCAGCTAGGAGTGAGCCAGCAGTGTCTAGTTTCATGGAGTTGGTTTGCAGCGGTTGACTTCTGGCTAAGTCAGGTTAGATGGCAACCATCAGCTTCAGACTCCCGGCTTGCTATGTCATGATGTATTTGAAGTCCTGGCATTCTATAGTTGCAGTCATAACTTTCTAACTTGTTTTTGGTGCTTCAGTGACAGCACCACTTCTGGCTTTTTCTTTGCATGTGATAATGTGGAAATGAACCCAGGGCTTCATACATACTAGGCAAGCACTCTACCACTGAGCCCCAGTAGTGACAAATGTAGAAATAGATATGGTTTGTTTTATATATATACATATATATGTATAAAACAAGAGAGAGATGTCTGTATATCATTAAGTTATGTATACTATTTTACCACCAATTATCAATAATTAAATTATTTCTTCCTTTACTTAGGTATCATGTTTGAATTCATAATAAAGTATTAATTGAAAATTAGGCAATGTACTATGATTATTGTGTATAATTTTATAATATAATCATACACTAACTACTAATGTAATTGTTACTTTACAACATTCCATTCATATGGCTATCTATCGGAATGCATTTCTGACATTTGTAGGTGGCGGGAATTTGATCCTGGGACCTAGGTTGCTGGTTTTGGCTAAGACTTCCCTGATAGCCCACCAAACTTCAGCAGTGCAAGGTCATGTACACTTTCCGGGCCCTGTCATTTAGACCCAGGATGGTCACAATGCAAAAGAAAAAAACTATGTAAAACCACCTTCTCGAACTTCCCAGTTTTATCCTCCTCCTTCCTTCCCCTTCTTTTTATTGTCAGTTGTGGGCAGAAGTCTGAGTCTGTGCACTGTTCCTCAACTCTTCTGCTCAAGGCTATCTTTCTACCACTTTAGCCATAGCAACACTTCCGGCTTTTTTCTGCTTATGTGATGCTGAGGAATCGAACTCAGGGCCTTATGCATCCAAGGCAAGCACTCTACTATTGAGCCACCTTCCCAACCCTTCACCTTTTATTTGCTATTCCCAAGATTCTAACTCAGGTCCTAGTGTCTCAGGATGGGCTATGGGTCCAGAGGCTGCACCCCAGCCTATTGTGATCAAGGCTGAGGCAGAGTTGCCATGAGCTGAGTTCAAGGCCCGGGCATGGCCAAAAAAAATTAAGGCCCTGGCTTGGAATTGTTCTGGCAGGCCTGAGATTTGAACTCAGGATTTGGGGAACTCTGGGGCACTGTGGGGGAGTGGAAGCTCATAGTCTTTGAAGACAAGAATTTCAGACCGGTTTCAAGGGCCTGAATTCAAACCCCATCACTGGAAAAATAATACTCATATATGAGATCTTTTTACATACATGTGTTTACTCCATATGACATTTATAACCCTTCTTTATTTATTGTTTATTTTATTTAGCATTACTTCATATATAACATTTCTTTTCATTTATTATATCTTATCACATAGATATATTTGCATATAGATTATACATCATACTGAGACACAGGACTTTTACAGAGAAGGAAAAAAATGTGTCAAAATTGGCTTCTTACTGCACATATAAAATTTTGGAAATGCTGGGATTTGAACTCATAGACCACAATGCATAATTCATGAATGGGTCAGTTGTAGAAAAAATGCCCTTGGCAAACTGAGCTGCCAGCCAGTTCTGTGGACCTGCGATTAAGCCATATTAGTGGGCTATAGATATATAAATAGATAGATTGTTAGATATAGGCATGGATATAGATATAGATATAGAAAGATATAGATAGATAGATAGATAGATAGATAGATAGATAGATAGATAGATTGATAGATAGATAGATAGATAGATGTATAGTTTGCTATATATATGTGAGAGAGACAATGTGAGGATATTAAATTATATATATTATGAATTATTAGTTATTAAATTAGTTCTGCATTTAATGCAGTATCATGGTTGAATACGTATTAAAGTATTAGTGTAAAAGAAGTCAGTATTCTTTAGGAGAATCAAACCAGGGTGTTAGAATGGAAGACATAATTTAATAACTTTTGTGTGGCATTCTATAAGAGATTAATGAACTAACTGTCAATTTAATTGTTACTTTTATAAATTCCATTAAGCATTCCCATGGATAGGAATGATTTTCTCAAGATCTCCCTCCATTTGTAGGTGACGGTCCTGGCATTCCAACTCCAGGTCTGGGGAGTTTACTTCGAAATGCAAACCATTAGAATGACAATGTGAAGATTTCAGATTGTCACAAGGAAAAATAGAACAAGAAGAAAACAAAGCCATGTGTCAGTGGATCCTGCCTGTAATCCTAGCTCTTCAGGAGTCTGAGAGGTAGAGAATGACAATTTGAATTTAGTCGGGACAGGAAAGCCCAGGACAATCTTATTTCTAATGGATCACAGGAATTAAAAAAAAAAACATGACTGGGGCTGTGGCTCAAGGGCAGAGGGCTACCCTTGAGCAAAAGGAGCTCAGGAACAGTGCCTGGACTCAGACTTGCTAAAAAAAAACCCAGTAACTCCATGTCTACCCATGTATTTTATCAGTGAAGATCCAGAGTCCCTATGTTGAAAGGCACTTAGCTCGGAAATTTGCTTTGAATAAAATGGCTTTATAGCACAGAGAGTGCTTTCAAGACAGTGCATGTTCTCGGGCTTCCCTCATGGTTCCCAGTGTAGCCTGAGGGTTTCTGCACACCTCAGGCTGCTGGAGGAAGTCTGCCTCATTGTTGGAACAGGCAGACAAAAGGCCTCACTCCTGTACAGCTATGTAACAAACAACTCCATCTGGGCCAATTAGTGAGGATGAGTGTGGGCAGGCTTAGAAGGCCAGGAGAAAAAGGCCTCTTTGTATCCAAAGCTATCTCTTTCCCCAGTGCTCTGTTTGGACAGGAAGCCTTCATTTGTGCCACCTCCTGTGGCAAGCCACGTTCCTTATGCTTATCCTGTTTTTGTTAGACTATGTTCCAGTGTTGAAACAAACTGCTACAATTAATTCAAGGGTCCTTCTGGCAGACAACTAGAGAGCTAGACCTAATTAAAAGATTCCTAATTGGCAAAGGTGCCTCCCTAGGTTTCTAGAAGCTCGCTGAATCTGAGCACATGGGTAATGTCACAATATTTCCTGTCATCTAGGGCTGGTGAAACTGATCAGGTTTTGTTTTTGTTTTTGTTTTTTGTTTTTTTGTTTTTTTGTCACTCGTAGGCCTTGAACTCTGGGCTTGGGTGCTGTCCTTCAGCTCTTCAGCTCAAGGCTAGTGCTCTACCACTTGAGCTGTAGTGCCACTTCCACTCATCAGGTTTTGAAACCTTTGTACTCTCCTAGTTGAACCCTGGAAGGCTAGGTTTGGGGGTTGAACACAGGGCCTGGGTGTTGACCATGAGCTCAGAACAGAAGCTCAGTTCTTTACCACAATTTGGTGTCACAGCTTTACTTCTGATATCTCTGTGTGTGCGTGTGCGTGTGTGTGTGTGTGTGTGTGTATGTGTGTGTGTGTGTGTGTGTGTGTGTGTGTGTGTGTGTGTGCATACACTTGTCCTGGAACTTGAACTCAGGACCTGAGCACTGTACCTGAGTTTCTCCTGTACAAGGATAGCACTCTACCACTTGAGCCACAGGGCCACTTCAGGCTTTTTTTTAGTGATGTGGTACTGAGGAATCAAAACCTAGGGATTCATACATGCAAAGCAGTCTATCCCCTCCTCTTCAGGTTTCTTTCTTTCTCTTCTTGTATGTTGGAGGAGTTGAAATCTAGGCCTGGGCCCTGTCCTTGAGTTCTTCAGCTAAAGCCAAGTGCTCTACCCCTTGAACTACAGCATTTCTTCAGGTTTTTGTTGGGTCACTGGAAAGTAGCGTCCATCTCAAGAATTTCCTGCCCAGGCTGGCTTTGGACCGTGATCCTCAGCTCTCAGTCTCCTGAATAGCTAGGAGGACAGGGGTGAGTTAGTAGTGCCCAGCTTCCACTTCAACTTTCTAAGTGGTGAATAGGATATAATATTCTCATGGGACCCTTTGTGTCTGGGGTAGTTTGGAAACCAGATCCTCAGATCTCAGCTTCTTGAGTACGCAGACCTCAGCTACAGACCTCAGCTACAGACGCTTAGATCATAACACTCTGTTGCAAGAGGGTCCTTGGCTCCACGTGGTAGGGCATTAGCCATAAGCCAACAGGGAAGGGTCAGTGCCTAGGCCCTGAGTTCAAAGTTCACGACCGTGAAAAATAAGCAATTGTCTGTAGGAGACAACTCACTAGATTTCAGTACATACATAATTTTGGCCCTGACATGAGGATATATCTGACCCTCAAGTTTCTCATGTGCACCATCATCTTACTTGTGGAGCTCTTACAAGGACCAGATGAAAGAATGAACCCCATTAAGGGCTCAGCACACACCTCATGAAGGATTCATCACATAGCTGTATCCCACACGCTATCATTAAAATTAGAGTGCTTTCATCGATATCACCATTCTTTCAGAAACACGTCACAAACCACACAAAGTTCACATCTAATGATTTAGAGGGATGGGTTTTTTGGGGGAGGGTTGGGAGTAAGCCACAGGAAATGTACTGGAAGGTTGGGGGTACTGTTCTAAGATCTTTTGCTCAAGGGTAGAGCTCTACCACTGTGAGCCACAGCTCAGAGTTTTTCAGACTTCCTGCAAGGGCTGGGTTTTAAACCCACCAGTGTCAGATCTCTGATTATCTTGGATGACAGGGCTGAGTGAGCCAGCAGCATCTGATTCCATGGGGCCGGGTTGCAGTAGTTTACCTCTGGCTAAGTCAGGTTAGATATCAGCTGTCAGCACAAGTCTCCCGGTTTGCTCTCTGATGAGGTATTTGCAGTCCTATCTTTACATCGTTGCAGTTAAAACATTCTATTTTCTTTTGTTTTGGTGTCAGTCTGAGTCTTGAGTAAGGGTCTAGAAACAGTCTCTAAGCTTTTATGCTCAAAGGTAGTGCACGACTGCTTGATTGACAGCATGACTTCCAGATTTTTGTGTGCATGCGGTAGTGAGGAATCGAACCCAGGGTTTTGTATGTACTAGGCAAACACCCTACCACTTAGCCCCGGGAGTGACAAGTGTATGAACAGATAAATGTGTAGATTGGTAGACAGATAAATGGATGTATATGTATAAAACAAGAGACAGATGTCTGTATATTATGTAACTGCATATAGAATATTACTACTCATTATTGGCAATTAAATTATTCCTTCTTCTTTTAAGTATCATGATTGAATACATAATAAAGTATTAATTGAAAATTAGTCAATGTAGTATAATTGTTGTGTATAATTTTATAATATAATCATATACTAACTACTAATTTAATTGTTACTTTTGTAACATTCTATTCCTATGGATGTATATGGGAATGGGTTTCTTAGAATCTCCCACCATTCATTAGTGGCAGTCCTGGAATTCCACCTCCAGACCTAATTTGTCAGTTTCGGCTATGACTTCCTTAATAGCCGTCAAATATCAGAAATGCAAGGTCATGTACACTTTCTGGGCCTTGTCATTTAGATCCAGGATGGTTACAATACAAAGGAAATAAAAAGGTAAAACTACCTTCTTTAACTTCTCAGTATTATGCTTCTCCTTTTTATTTTTTATATTTTTTGCTTGTCCCGAGATTTGAACTCAGGTCCTAGGATCCATGTGCTGGCAGTGGCAGAGATGCCAAGACCAAGTTCAAGCCCCGTACTTGGCAATAATAATAATAATAATAATAATAATAATAATAATAATAATAATAATAATAATAATAAGGCCCTGGCTTGGATTTGCACATTTTTTCTGGCAGGCATGAGATTTGAACTCAGGGTTTGGGTAACTTTGTGACACTGGGGGTGAAGGGGAATGGCTCACTATCCTTGAAGAAAAGAAATTCAGACCAGTTCCTAGAGCCTGAATTGAAGCCCCAGTACTGGAAAAATTAATCTTCATAGATGAGATCTATTTACATACAAGGTATTACTGCGTTGACATTTATTATCCTTCTTTACTTAGTATTATTACATATATAACATTCCTTTTATTATATAATATCACATAGGATATATTTTATACATCATACTGAAACCAAAGATTTTTGCAGAGAAGGAAAACAATGTGTCAAAATTGGCTTCTTACTACACAGAATAAATTTTTGGCCATCCTGGGATTTCAACTCATGGACTACAATGTCCAATCCATAAATTGGGTCACAGTCTTAGCAGACCAGCCTCTGGTAAACTGAGCTGCCAGGAAGTTCTGAGGACCTATGATCAAGCCACACTTTTCCCATATATATGTAAAAATATACATATATATGTTGATAGATGTGTAGATTGCGATATATTATATATATATATATATATATAGAGAGAGAGAGAGAGAGAGAGAGAGAGAATGAGAGAGAGAGGTACTGTGAGGATATTAAATTATATATATTATTACCAAATATTAGTTTTTAAATTATGCTTCCATTTAATGAATTATCCTGGTTGAATACTTATGAAAGCATTAATTAAAATTAGTCAATATCTTCAATCATACCATGGTGCTAGAATGAAAGAAATAAATCCAACAATTATTCTGTGGCATTCTAAAATCGAATCATTGTTAGTTTTTTTTAAAAAGAAGTAGCTGGGTAAGAACAGCACGTGTTCTTCAGGTAAGGAGTATGTTCATTCATTGTTCTGGCTAGCACCAGGCCATCTTGGCCCTCCATGCGGTGGGGAAAGGCCTGGGAAAGACAGCTGGGACAGAGCTGGGAGAGAGCTGGGAAAGAGAGAGAGCTGGGAAAGAAAGAAAGCTGGGACAGGGAGAAAAGAGCTAGAAAAGAGAGAAAGCTAGAAAAGAGAGCATCTGGGAAAGGTGGGAAAGAGAGAGCTAGGAAAGAGAAGGGAACTGGGAAAGAGAAGAGAAGGAAAGAGCTGAGAAAGAGCTAGAAAAGAGCAGAGAGAGCAGAGAGAGGGCGTCTGGGCTTGGGCTAAGCCTTATCTAGGGTTTGGGCGGAGGAAGGTGTGCCCACATCAAATTCAGATGTGACCTCTTCCAGGTGTCCCAGTTGCCTAGGTAACGCTGGTACTGGGTGGAGACTTTGCTGCTAGGAAGGTGGAGTCTGCTCGCCATCCAGGAGCTGACCTTACAATCATGAATCAACTGCACATTTAATTATTACTTTTATAACGTCCCATTAGTATTCACATGAACAGGAATGAGTTTGTCGGGATCTCCCTCCATTGTGGGTGGCAGACCTAGCATTTGAACTCCAAGCCTGAGTAGTTTAATTTGAATGCAAACCATTGGAATGACACCATGAAGATTTCAGATTGTTATGATTTTAAAAAAAGAACAAGAAGAAAAGAAAGCAAGGTGCCAGTGGCTCCTGACTGTAATCCTAGCTCCTTAGAAGGCTGAGATGTAAAGTATGCCAATTTGAATTCAGCCGGGGCGGGAAAGTCCATGACACCCTTCTTTCTAAAAGGTCACATGAAAAAGAAAAACCATGAATGGGTCTATGGCTCAAGGGCAAAGCGCTACACTTGAGCAAAAGGAGCTCAGGGACAAATCCTAGGCTAATAGTACAACCACAGACCTGCCAAAAAAAAAAAAAAAAGAGGAGGCAATGACTCCTTGTATCTGTGTATGCATGATGGGCATTCAGCAGGTTGCCCATGCCCAGACGCCCAACGTGGGCAAGCTGAGACAAGCCTTCAGAGAGTACTAAGTCTGAGCCAGACGTTTGAACAAAGCATTCTTCTCTGCCATTTAAAGAAGTGAAGCCTTATGTTCTGGCCAAGGTGTTCCATCGGGACACCTAGAAGCCAGCCACTGCCTCCAGGGAGACCACAGTTCTAGGCTATAGGAGTTGTCGAAGGTTCTGGCTTCATATTCTCTATTCCTCTGTAGGATCTGAGCCTAGACCTCGGTGGCCTGGTGGTTATCACTCATTTATCCTTCCTCATTGTGAAGTCACAGGCTGGTCCCAAATCATGGCGAAGATATGAAATAGTCAGCTATTTCTACAAAGAAAGGGGTAAGCTAAAAAAAATCCCACCCTCATAACTCCTGTTAGAAGTGAGTCTTGGGCTGTGAATATGGCTTAGTGGTAGTATGCTTACATAGCACGCATGCATGAACTCATAGGTTCGATTCCTCAGTACCACAGAAACAGAAAAAGCCAAAAGTGGCACTGGGGCTTAAGTGGTAGCATGTTAGCCCTGAGCAAAAGAAGCTCAGGAACATGCCCAGACCCTGAATTCAAGCCCCAAGACTGGCAAAAAAAAAATGTCAGCCTGGTGAGATATATTGTTATGGGACTCAGAGGAGGGCCGAGGTTATAGGTAAGAGGTAGGGTAGCGGGCAGGTGCTGGTGGCTAACCCCTGTAATCTTAGCTATTTAGGAGGATGAGATCTGAGGATGACAATTGCAAGCACGAAAGTCTATATGAAACTTTTCTCTAATTAATCACCCAAAAAGCCAGAAGTAGAGCTGTGGTTCAAGTAGTAGAATGGTAGCCTTGAGCACAAAGGCTCAGTGTTAGAATAGCATCCAGGCCATGAATTCAAACCCCAGGACTTGCACACACATGCACACACACACATGCACACACACACACACACACACACACACACACACACACACACACACACACACACACACATCAAGATAGAGCATTTGCCAGTCAGCCTGCACACGTTCTATCTCTAGAAACTTAATACTAAAAAAAAAGTGGGAGATTCGAAGGAAAGACTTGCTCCACGAGGTGATATAACCAGTGCCAAAATTCCACAGGAGTTCTAAGATTTGAAAGAGGACAGAGTGCCTCAGGCAGAAGGTCCAGCATGGGCAATGGTCCTGAGGTGTTGTATAGAGCAGGTGGTGTGGGTGGAATTAATGTTCTGTGGCGTCAGACAAATCTGGCAGGACATTCAAGGCCGGGTCAAGGTTTGTACTTGAGTCACAAGTATGGCAGAGGTTGGGGTCCCCGAATGGGGCCCATGGGGAAGATTAGCTTGTCTTTTCACCATGGACCCCAGCCATTTCCTGTGGCTGGAATCCTATTTTTCATAGCTCCTGACCCTTAGGCCTCCTTTGCATGTAGAAGTCAGGGCAAATGCAGGGAAGAACACTTGCTTAAGAAAAGCTTCTAGCCTAATGCCACCAGTGGCTCTGCCCCTGTAAATCTTAGCTACACAGGGGACTGAGATCAGAGATCATGGGTCAAAGCTAGCTCAAAGGGAGAAAAGTTACTGAGACTCTTCTTGCTGATGAACTACCCAAAGCCAGAAATGGAGCTGTGATTCAAGTGGCAGAGTGCTAGCATTAAGAGAAAAAGTTAAGAGACTAAAGCCCAGACCCCTGAGTTCAAGCCCCAGTACTGGCACCTAAAAAATAAAGAAAAGCTTTCAGGAGCTCCTAGTACACTGTGGTGAAACTCCAGATCAGCTGGGCACCGGTGACTCACACCTGTCCTCCTAGCTCCTCAGGAGACTGAGATGTGAGGATTGAGGTTCAAAGGCAGCCCAGGCCAGAAAGTCCGGGAGACTCTCATCTCCAAGGAACCTCCAGAAAACCAGAAGTGTCGCTGTGACTCAAGTGGTAAACTGAAGAGCTGGGGGACAGTGCCCAGGCCCAGAGTACAAGCCCCATGACCAACACCTGGACTGCTTGGATCTCACTCTGTGGAAGAGTACTTTCCAGTGGGCCCCTGAAAGTCTCCCAATGTCTAGTTGTCCCACCAGTCTTCAGAGCAGCCTCTTTGGAGGTCTTTGCCTACAGAGTAGGCCACAGTATCAGGTCAAGCCTTGGGGCACGGAGGTCATCGGTCAAGTCATCAGAATGGCATGTCATGGGTGCAGTATGTATCTGAGCAGTAAAGCAATATACCAGGGTTCTGGGCTAGGAGGGGCAGGAGCTGCAATATGACACAGCATGTAATGCCCACTCACTCAGGTATCACAAAAGTGCGAATCTGTCAGGCACACCCTTGATGGGTGTTGACTTGGGCTTATGAAAGACTTGTAGGCTCAGGAATCCACAGGTGGCTGGCTGTTGCTTGTAGCAGTCACTACCCTGGAGTCCCAGGGCTTGGAGCCCTGCTTTCCTCAGGGGCTCTGGGACAGATGAAAATCTGCAATCATGGTCCAACTACAAAGGAGCATCCAGAGTGTCCTTCCCTTGGTCCTGTGGCCTCGTGCATTGATGGAGGGGCAGGTTCCATGGAACTTACCACCATGACCCAGCCCCCTCAGCCCAAGAAGGACTTAGGGAGAAACCACTTGATTTGCATTGAGAGTTTACTATGATTATGCCTCAGGGTTTCCCACAGTTCTACCTCAGCTCATCATTAACACCTCTGTGTGTGTGTGTGTGTGTGTGTGTGTGTGTGTGTGTGTGTGTGTGTGTGTGTGTGTGTGCGTGCATGTGTGCATGTGCATATTGGTACAGGGGCTTGAATTCAGGGCCCAGGCTCTGTCCCTGAGTTTTTTCATTCAGGGCTAATACTCTACCACTTGAGCCACAGCTTTTCTTCCAGCTTTACGTGGTTATTTGCAGAAGAGATTCTCACAGACTTTTCTAGCTGGGCTGCCTCTGAATGGCAATCTCAGATCTCAGCCTCCTGAGGAGGTAGAAATATGAGAGAATGAGCTATTAGTAAGTATCTGACCACACTTTCCTTCTTGGCTAAAACAGAGTACCTCTCTGTCCCAGCCGAGCACCCATGTACAGCTACCTTTCCTACCTCAGGCTTCAGACAAAACATATCCTCCCCTGAGGACAAAGAAATGGGATCAGGTTTGAGCTTTATGTTCTTCACACAGTCAGGGGCTGCTAGAAGCTGAGGTAGAGGTCAGAGAACTAGGCCAGGGCAAGTAGACAGCTGTTAAAACAGACGAGCATATGAAAAGACATCCTTGCGGCTGGGTGTCAGTTGCTTATGCTTATAATCCTAGATACTCAAGGCTGACACCTGGGGATCAATCAAGATTCAAAGCTAGCCTGGGCAGACTTTTATCTCCAATAAATCATCAAAAAGTTGGGAAGCAGAGCTACCCTAGTTCACGAGGTACAGCACCAACCTTGTGCAAACAAGCTAAAGGATAGCACCAGGGCTCTGAGTTCAAACCCCGTTAAACACACAAACACACACACACACACACACACACACACACACACACACACACACACACACACACACACACACACACACATACACACATCCTTAGCAGGTGCCAATGTCTCATACCAGCAATCCCAGCTACTCAAGAGGCTGAGCTCTTAGGATGGCAGCTTGAAGCCAGCCCAGGCAAGAATGTCTGTGAGTCTCTTATCTCTACTAAACTACTAAAAAAATGAAAGGTGAAATCTGATTCAAGTGGTAGAGTTTTAGCTTAGGGACAGTGCCTTGGCCCTGAGTTCCAGCTCTGAGATTTTTTAAAAATAAACTCTTTGCCATCCCCAACCCCACAGGCCATAAATCCAGATTTTGGTCATCCTAGATCTCACTTCCATTCCTGCCACTTCCACAGCACTGCCACAAGTTGCCGGTGTGTGACTTGCACTGTGTTAAGAATTGAACTTATACAAGGGAGACATAGCAGGTCAAGGCTAATGCCCCAGAACATTGAGGTACTGGCCATACCAGTCTCTCACCTCCTCTTCCCTGGCCCTGGAATCTAGTCTGTGCCTCTGTATTATGGTTATCTGGAATTGTTTAGAAGGACCTGAGAGGCCCAGCTGGGTGGGGGGAAGATATACTTTCCTGCAGATAAGGTACGTTTACATTTCCTAGAAACCAATGGATATTTCCAAGACACCTTGGCCTCACCTCCCATGTAACCCCAGATCATCCTTGTTTGGGCAGCCTTCAGGCAGCTCTCAGGCTGATGTTGGCCAGAGCCATTGGCCACCACCCTTCCCCCACTCTACTTCCAGCCTGCTAGGAAGGACATGCATCCAGAGGCCCAGCTGAGGAAAAGGAAAGGACATGGCATGACTGAGCCCCTCCCCTGTAGCGCCAGGGGAGAACTTATTCCAGCTGGCCCTGCTGACCCAGAATCCTCTGGAAGCGGCCAAAGTTATGGACAGCTGGACTTGGGCCACAATGAAAAGCTGGAATATACTGGTCTCTGGCAATTTAGGACTCATTGTCGACCTTGATAAGGGGCTAAAGGCAGGGTGCCGTGGAGGAGGGGTTCCCTCTGAGGTCAGGAAGAGGCAGACAGGCACCCAGGAAGGGAACAGAGAAAGATGAGGGAAAAATACACACACGCACACACACACACACACACACACACACACACACACACACACACACACACACACACACACACACACAGGGGTAGTCCAAGGCCTCAGCAGTCCCTGAACACCTGAACATCCCAATCCCCAAGAAGATAGCACTGCCATCCTCAAGCCAATTGTAGACAAAACTCAGGGTCTCTCACAGGTCTGGAATGGCTCATAACACAGCATGGCATTTCCTACTGTACACACTGCTATGCAGAAATTCAGCTACCTTATTTTTGGGTGTTGGTCATGGGGTTTGAATTTTGGGTCTGCACACAGTCCTTTAACTCTTCAGCTGAACGTGTGTGCTCTACCACTGGAGCCACAGCACAACTTGTGGCTTTGATCCACGATCCTCAGATCTCAGCCTCCTGAGTAGCTAGGATTACAGTTGTGAGCCACTGGCAGCACCCGGCTTCAGTTAACTTCTTATACCCAGGCGAAACCCAACATGTCAGGCTACAAATCACATGCCATCCTTCGCTTCAGACTTTGACACCAGCATCCCAAACCATACTTCCATGGATGGAGAAAATAAAATTGAAACTACCCTCCCACCCCCGTTCCCATTCACCCAACTCGCTGCCTAAGACAGGCCACAACCTCTTGAGTTCTTGGTAAGTCAATGCCCGCCCTGCTGTGATTTCACACTTGGGAAAACCTTGGGAGATCTTAGAAATTTCTGTACATTGAGGCCAGCACCTGGTCTCCCAACCACAGCACCCCCACTCCCTCACCATCTCTTAAAGGCCAGGGATGTCTTTCTGTTTTTTTTTTTTTTTTGGTTGAGGGGCTTGAACTCAGGGCTTGGGTACTGTCTCTGATTATGATTTTTGCTTAAGGCCAGTGTTCTACCATTGAGCCATGGAGCCACATCCAGTTGGAGTTTGGAGATGAGACTCTCATGGGACATTCCTGCCTGGGCTGGGAAACGAGATCTTCTGGATATCAGCCTCCCGAATAGCCAGGATGACAGGCTTGAGACAACAGCCCAGGGCTTATTGTGTCTCATTCTTTAGAATTTCCCCCTAGTCCTCTTCTAGACACTACTACCTAGACATTCCTCTACCGCCCTCAGGGACAGCAAAGGGAGGCTTGGAATCTGGGTAGCGCCATGGGCATTAAAGGGTCCCCTCCACATCTCTACCCCTCTCTAAGCTCCCATCTGCCTCCTGTGGATGGCCTGGTCATCCGGAGCAAATCAGACCCACTAGGACTTCTGGGGCCTACCCTGTATTCCCCTGCCCCACCCAACAGGTACCTGGGGATTTCTGGGGTAAGCTGCTCCATGTCCTGGTGGAAGATGTTGGGAGGGTTGCTGATAACTGGGTCCAGGTGTTCAGGGCAGAAGGAGTGTCCAGTTCCCCTCTGTCAAAGAAGGAGACACAAAGCATGGATGGATCTACTAAGAGCACCAGGGCATAGCCTTCCACCCATCACCAAGGTCCCTTTGAGTGCTATTTTATGTTGACAGTCCTGGAGCTTGACCTCAGGGCCTGAGCGCTGTCTGGGAGCTTCTTTTGTTGGAGGAGATCGCTCTTCCACCTGAGCCAAGGTACCACTTCTGACATTTTTCTGTGTATGTAGGACCTAGGAATTGAATCAAGGGTTTCCTGTGTGCTAGCGAGCTCACTACTGCTAAGACTCAATCCCAACCCTGGATAGCTGTTTTTCTGTGACCCCTCGGGTCTGTGTGGGGACACTCTTGCACATCTGTAATGAGTTTCTCAGCAGCAGCCCTGGCTCTATATGAACATGCTCAGCTATGTTGTCTTTTATCTACAGCATCTTTGCACTCTGTGATTCCTGTCTGATCCTCCTTGTTAAGTAAGATCCCTTTCCAAGAAGCCCCCTCCAATTGCCCTGGCAGAGAGGGATCTTCACTCTGCACGCTGCCAGCCTTGTCACGCTCTGCCTTGCAGCCGGTGAGCATTGAAAGCGCATGAAGGAGAAGGCCTGGCTTCCATCACCCACTTTTTGAAGGCTCCCATACACTATCCAGAGACTGGTGCTGTATCACACTCCATGAGAGGGCACTCAAGGCCCAGTCAGTCTGGGGCAAC